>NW_027286292.1:1955000-1987500 GCF_022747635.1 Hetaerina americana | reverse complement strand
GTTTCGATACATCATAGACTACAAATTCTGTGACGGCCGATGACTGACACCCCCTGCCGCAACCAATCGTGGCGGCTTGCAGGTTAAGAGGTTGATGTTTTATTTTTCACTCGTGGAGTAGTGTACCTTTTCACGAGCACATCACATTTCACTCTCCCCTCACTCTTTCAGCGCCTCCCACAATCGTCCAAACTCTCCCGAGCCCAAGCCTCGCACGCTTCCGTTTCCGAAATCTTTGCCCCATGTCGTGTGCTTCGGCTTCTTCTCCTCGTGTGCACACCCAGGCCTCGCAGGAGAACTCGAGGGGATAGAGGAGAGAGAAGATTGGAATGTAGGAGTGAGGGCTGTAAAAGCCCAAGAAGGGAGGCTCTTCTAGCAAAGGTCTTCTGTCGAGGCAGAAACTGTTTCTCGTCTTCCTTCCCACCGCTTGAGATAACTTTTTCCTCCATGTCCCTGTCGCTGCGTGACCCACCGCGCAAGGACCTCGTGGTCCTTGGTCCTCGAGGGACGTGTCAGTCATGAATAACCGAGCCAGAGAAATGCCAACGTACCAGCCTTGGAGCCCATTTTCCACTCCGCGGTCAATCTTGTCAAAATTTTAAACCTTTTTTTTGTCATTTGCAAATAATTGGCATTGCGATGGTCAATTTGCGGTGCTGGACATCCCATTGCGTTCTCGATTATAATTCCTCAAACATAACTGTTTTGCGAGTCACAAGTAAAATTCGCCGCGGTGGCATCGCCGAGATGAATTCAAAGGAACTAGGACGGAGTGGGTTTTTCAAGTGCATGTTGTTCCGTTTGCTTCACCCTCTTCACTCCGTTAAGGGATATCTGTCTCGTAACGTGAAATTAATTGCAAACCCGGTCGTATAATCTTGCCCCATGTTAAAATTGTAATTTATTTAAAGGTTGACATCAGGGTCGAAATACTGTATAATGGGCTAAACGTGCCGACGTGTCACGTAAATATAACCATTTCAACAGTTGAAACTATCTACTCATCCTCGGAAAATCATTATTCTCTCTGTTACCTAGTAAATAGCGATGCCGCAAAAATCCCCGAGAGAGTGTATTTTAACGTGATTCAATAGTTATGCAATAAGCTTTATTTAGTCGAGCACACGTGGAGCTTCGTAGCTTCGAGCTTCGAGCTTCGTAGAGCATTTGCTATGTTATATCGAACCATTGTCGCAATATTGAGTAAATGTTTTGAATTTGACCATACTGTTTCCATGTTGTTCCTCTGATTGAGCTGAAGTTTACGTATTCTTGCAACAGATATTGCAACTCATATCGCAACGCATGTTGCAACGTATATTTTATATTGATATCTTTGCGCACAGTCAAAGTGTGGTCATCAGTCGGTGCAGAGATTGGGGAACACGCAAAATAACTTTTTGGCGATTCTTATTTTGGTTGCCAATGTTGCGACCAAACGTGACTCATTTTCGTTTATGAGCGAATGAATTGAAATCTAATGGATACATTCTAATGTCAAACGTTGGATTTGAATGGAACTTATTTTGCAACCAAATTGTCATTCATTGTGAGGAGTGGAGTGAATTGAATATGAAGAAAAATTGCCATTACCAGAGAATAATATGTATGGATAGCTAAAACGGATTAGCTCGCACTAAGCTGTCGGAGAGAATTTCCGAAAGTTTTCGCCCAATATGCGTTATAAAAATAGTGCATGGAAAAAAGCAGTGGCCATCCCGCCTCCCGTTTTCTTTCCGACCGCTTTCCCGGCCGATGGTGAAAGGGAGTGAGTGGAGTGGTCCCATTGTGAGCGGTCCGCGCACATGCCGCCGGCCGGCCCCTACCAGCCTTTCACCCGCCCGCCCCCTCCCTTCTCTCGCCAGCCTACTCCTGGACCCCTCGCGTCCACCCAATCGGCGTCACGATTCCGCCAATCGCGGAGACTGTATTCTCTGTTCGAGCCAGGGCGCGGGAACCCTGAAGAGAAGAAATCCCATGGCGGGGATCAGCAGTGTATACGTTGTTTTGTAAATACGTCATAAATAGCGTTGGATAAATGTACTCGATACTAGCGCGGATGGAAACGCTTTAGAAGTAAAACTAGCTGCTCGCGTGGGGATCGTCATTGCGGGGGCTTCACCGAAGTGAATGTCCCCCACCTGCCCAGCTCCGTCTTCCCTCGCCTCGGGTGCACAGCTGGGTGGAGGAATGGTGACCCAAGTGTGCACCGGGGTCGGCACTCGATGGCGATCGCTAGGATGGGCCTTGTGGAGAGGCATTTGAACTTACTGTTTGTGCGGGCGAGAGCGAGGTGTTGACGATTACCAGAAGGGTACGACGACGGTGAATATAAAAATATTTATTTGTCAGGGAAATACATGCAACTCACCCCATTACGAACATTTTTACTCAGAATAAGGAGGTAAAACAAATCGAAGAAAAGTAACCTTTTGGTTATTAAATGATGGAACGGTTTGGATACCCGAACACTTCGGAATCGAGTGAATTCCTAATTGGTGGTGGTTTGACGTCAAACGTCAGAGGCTCATTTGAGTGTATCCATATCCCTTGAACGTTATTGAGCCGTATTTACCTCGGTAATAAAACATAGAAATGTATCTTTTTCGTTGCTCAAGGTAATATAAATGGGAGGCAGTAGTATTGCGGATGTCGGCCTTCAAATACCTGGAAAACAAGAAGGATATTGAGGTCTATCAGCCGCTTAGAAAATGTCAGTATAGTTTTCCAACTTAATAATTTTCATGGGAAGATATTATTTTTCCTTATCGAGCATTGCCTTCAAACTTGACAGCACATTTATACCATTCTGTAATTAGCTACCTAAAGTCCTCGAATAAAGTTGTGGTGTCAAGAACTAACTCCAGGTATCTTATCGACGCTTTCTTTACGGATACTTAGTAGGTTAGATACGTAATGGGCATTCAAGGCCAAAAGTACCTTTAAAAGAGATTCAACTATTAGCGTGATGTCGTAGTCCTGTGGGTAGAGCGTCGGGCCACTGAAAGTAGGGCCCGGGTTCGATTACCGAGCACACCTCTACGGATACCCTCAGCTTCACAGAAACTGTTTGATTTTTCAGGTAACAGAACCGTATGGGAAATCGTAAGGGGCACAGGGAAAGGAACTCACCCTCCAACCCTGATGTTTGAATTTCCCCTCGCCGTTGGGTTGATAACTACGGTAACTATCTATTTTCCCTTATCGATATATCAATTCCCTTGGTCAGTATGACGGAAAGTTTACCAACATTTGCTAAATTCATCCACTGTAATTCGCTCGTATAATGCAACCGTGGATTTGTGTGTATTGGATTCAAAGCGGTTCTAATATGTAGTAAATAAATACGATGAGCCTAAATAACCACTTCGTATAATTAATAAGATCAGTTTTAAGATTCCTATATTCTCAGCATATAGATAAACAAGCTTATTGGATTGGAGTGGCTTAATGCCATAAGACCTCGATTGTAAAGGTGTAAGCGTTCTTTAAAATTCTTTCCGTGATTAAGGGAAAAAGAGAAACCTTTACGTTGGTATAGTTCCTGAAGAACCACAGCTATTCATGCCACCAGTGATTTTAAGCTATGGCGCATTACTCAATCAGGTTCCGGTAGATGAAATTTGTAATACACTCTTGTGCCGTTTATAGTTGTGCTATGCCGGTTTCCCTTTAAACTCATTTGAGAGACTTTTCCTTTCTTTTGGCTCATTGAGTCACGATTGTGATTTTTTTCATGATTCAAGACTCTGGGATTTTTTTGTTGTGCTCCCTTCGTATTTTCTCCTCGCAAACTCATTAACTGAATCCCCGACATGAAATCGGCATTAATTAAATCTAATAAACTATTTCATGACCTGATTGCGCAACGATAATAAAAAATGATCTATTGATATGTTTCAACCACGCGTGATCAGGCTCATTCGCGAGATAATATCCTTTTTGCGATGAGTGTAAGGTGAGATTTCTAGACTGAGCAAAGGGTTTTAGTGACTTCAGTTATGGATATTACTCATCTAATGTAAAGAAACGAATGTTCGCAGAGAATAGGGCGTGCTAAAGCTGGAGAAGAGAGATAAATTGCTATTTGGAGGAAACGGTGAAATTGCTAATTCACGATTGCCGTCGGATTATCAGGCCACTAAATAGTTTTCCCACTTACATTTATTTCTATGCTTGAGGAAGCTTATTATATCACTGGAGGAACAAATAAAAGACTTCTAAACACTATTGAAAACACAAATAAAGTAGCAATTTATTAAGAAACATCTATTTGAAACTTATTGTGGTGAAACCTCATACGTCAATGCTAAAAAATATACTAAAAAAGACAAAAATATCTCCCCTTTCTCAATATTCGTGTTTGGGATTCCATGAACACGAAAAAATGTCAAGATTCAGGGGAATGTTTTATAGCCGGGGAAAATCCATTGCACCTCTACAATACACCGCAATCCACCGCTGAGGCGTTTGGCAGGGGGTGTCAGGAAACATAATGGGAGCGTCTATGAATAGCTAATTTATTCATTTGTTGATTTTTGGCTTGCTTTTGATATGGTCATGAGTCAAGCAATTGAGAAAAACGAAACCTTGAGCCAAGGAATTCAACGGCGTATCTCTCTCAATTGTATGTATAGTATAGCGATTGCTCGCTGGACCTGCCGCTGTCGTAAGGGTCTTGGAGTGTTTCATTGAAATCGTGTGGAAATCACAGGATACATGACACAGAGTACACGAAGGGCAGGAAAAAACATATCTCAATAAGTTTACACCGACGTTAACTTTGGAAAATCTCGGGGGCTCCCATTCCAAGTGGAGCAGGAATGGTGGGATACTTCGTACTTTCACATCAGTTTTCCACGGATCAGGATTCCTCGTCCTCGCCTCGGACCAAAGCTTTATCGGATGATTCCCGAATGTTTGCTGTATATTTTAGACGTCTTCGAACTCACAAGGAGTATTATGTTCCATTTACTTTTCCAATGCAATGCTTTCCGACTATATATTTCAATTATGCGGGTACTTCGCCTCAGCGTCTCTGCGCTTGCATTGACATCCGCTGAGTGTAAGTGTATCATTGGGCGCTACGTCACAAGCCGCTGGGATACTAAATGAATATCAGCATTCCGTATCACGTTTTTTTCTTTGTAACGTGGAATGTCAAATGCGATGTTTGCTGCTGCTGCGACCACGACTTGAGGGGCTGCTCAAATTGGTTCGCTCGGCAGTTGGTTTCCCTTTTCGTTTTGGTCTCACCTGCCAATGTAATGGAGCAGGGGGGGGGGACTATTCCTTCCCTTTTCCTTTCACCGTTAAACTATTGTGATTAGAACGACGTCATGTCATAGAAGTGACTCATTTTTACTCAGGTGACGTAGTATTTTCAATAATGCTGCGGGATACCTTTGTTTCGTTGATGACAATTTTCCATGAAATGGGAAACTTTTTCCAGTGTTTTTTTTACTCCAGAAATTAAATCCTGGCTCAAGAATGAGGAAAATATTTGAGGAGATGAAAATACGTAAATTTGGAATCAGATCCGTGAATCATTCCCGAAGGAAAGTGGAATGGACCCATCCCAACATATAAAACTCTAGGCGAGGACTTTTAGTCCAATTACGCACGCATCCTCAATGCAAAAAAATAGCAAGAGACTCTATTTCGGTGGCTCACAATAACCTCAAGCTCTCCCTCGTGCGTCTTGCCAGAATCTCCATTGAACTGCTGCGTACAAGTATGTTTCCGGTATGGGGAAACTTGGTATGTGTTTCGCAAGCGATACTCATTACTCAGTAAGCGCGATCGTGCGAATATCTTGTCCCATTTTGCTGTTCCTGAACCCTGAGGGTATTCAAGTGATAATGATGAGATGAGGGACCTCTTCCCGTCCGCGGCAAAGAGCCTCTTTCAGGCGTGAGGAGTCTTTATGGCTATTACTTTCCTCTACCGTATCCTCCTACAATTTTATCTTTTCAGATTTCCTGCGTGAATTAATTATTCCTTCCCCTTTTCTTTGCCTTATCTGCCCATTGGATGCCCCTGCCATTGGCATCCTAGCCTAATTAATCGACACTCACGTTTTTTGCTTCATCTACGATCATTTTTCATTTCTCTATTTTTTCCTCTTCGACCTTCAGGATTTGTTTCCCCTGTTCCCCTTCGCCTTCTGTACGCATACTTTCACCCGTTCTTTCCAACCCCTTTTCTGTTCTTCAGGGTCACTCCATTTTCGTCTTTCCTAGAGAATATTCTTTTGCGGGATCTCTGGCATTCTCCCTCACGTTACAAAGTATCTCATAGTTAACTACTCACAAAGCTAGAGGCATATGGCATGGATAAAAACATCCTGGGTTGGATGTAAACCTTTTTGAATGGTCGGACACGAAAGGTAGATATGCCTGTAGATGGAGTTGGCTCAAGTAGTAGTAGTTTTTAGGGGAGGCGACCGACAGCTAAGGTCATTTGCGCCATAGGGGATGGACAGGAAAGGATGAAGGGTGGAGAGAAACCCGGCGTCGGCATTAGCCTGCTCTTAACGAAAGGCGCCAAGGGGTCCGCAGTTTAACGTCCCATCCGACGGACGGCGTACACACTCAAAGTGCCCTCCACAAAGCACCTCAAGTAGTGATCGAGATACCTCTGAAAAATATTCAACACCGCCGGGATTTGAACCCGCGCCCTCAGGGTGGGAAGCCAGTACGTTAGCCCCCGCACCATCTCGATCCCCAGTTGGCTCAAATGCAGTAGAAGTTACTTCGGGTGCTCCCCAGGAAAGTGCTATCGGGCCTCTTTTATCCCCACTTTACTTTAATGACATTGACTCCTTTAGTCACTGGTAAGCTACGTTTATTTGCCGATGATGCAGTGATTTACCGTGATATCCGTGGTCCTGAGGGCAGAGCGAGTTTATCAGATGACCTTAATGCTATACAACGCTGGTGCGACACTTGGCATTTAGAATTAAACTTAAAAAAGTGCGTTGTGATGAATTCTTGGATAAAGAACAATTCTCTCCCGAACGCCCACTCAATCGCTCCATCGGGAACACCGAAATGGAGTGTGTTGGCTCGATTAAATAATTAGGCGTCACCCTCACTCACGACCTCTCCTGGGTGGAACACATGCGGGGGCATTCTAGCAAAAAAGTAGGGTAAATTAGATGAGTACTGGGTAAATGTGATGAAAAGATGAAAGAGAAATGTTATCTTTCGTAGTTTAGGCCTCATTTAGAATATGCTTCTAGTATATGGAATGGATCGATTGACGAATTGGATTGCGCGTAGCCAAGAGGAGCTAGTTTTGTGAAACGCTGCTATGATAAACTTACTAGCGTATCCAAAATAGGAGCTAGGCAGGGAATCACTTACGGAGCGAATGGCTGAATTACAGATTAAATCTCTTACATAAATTGGAAAGATGTCTGACACCATTTCAGACGTAACATGGTGGAAATCCTTCATGATGAAAGAAGACAATTTGCACACATAGAATTTTTTTATTACAACCTAGGTTTCGCTCCAGCGTAATATCTTCAGGACCTGAAGATGTTACGCTGTAACGAAACCTGGAGTAATAAAAATAATTCTATGTGGAAGAGCAAAGGGTCTCTATAGCAGTGATGTTGAAAATGTATTATTACCCTCATCATAGTGCGGTAGGAGAGATCATGCCAGTAAAATGAGGGATGTTTAGTGTAGAAGAGATAGATTTAAGATGGCAATTTTTCGGTGAATGGTAAGGGATCAGAATAACATTATCCGATCGCGGTAGGGGTCATATTCGGGTTAAAATTAGTCTGGTGAGTATTCACCACCTGCCACACACCCTAGCGGTGACTTGCAGGGTAAAAAGATTTCTAAACATATCTGTCACGTTCCCTCTTCTTTCGTGCATCGCTTCACAATGCATCGTTTCCGTTTCTCCACCCACCTTGCTGCAGCATGCGTAATGTATTTGGGGGACTGTCTTTGAAATTTGGCGCGGCCCCGCGGCAGTTGTGCAGCCACCACTTGATTGCTTCGTCGGGCTGCACATGAAACATATGTTTTGAAATTCAAACCCTTGGCTTTCTTTTGGTGGAATATTCAGCTTCCGACCATGGGACGATTTTTATCTCGCGAAGCTTAGCGTTCGAGCGCTCACGAGCATGTGCGGCGACAACCCGAGTTCATTTACATGCGAGTAATTTCCAACAAGACCACATATCCCGGGTGGCCGTCGAAGGGCGCACACAAAAATATTTTTGCGTATAGCCTCAAGGTTTAGCTGTCGAGGTCGCACAATGGTATCACAAAAAATGTCTGGACATCTTTTAAATAATATAATTCGCTTCGAATTGAAGTTGAATTCGTAGAGGGGATACCGAAGTGTCTCTTGGTTGAGGTAAAACTACACCGGTGTAACTAGTATTTTAATTGAACGTAATGATGAATTTCTCTATTTATACCATTTTTATACGTTCAGGACCAGTATTGATGTAGGTATTCTACCGGCAATTGGCATTAGTGCGAAAATATAAGGAGTTAATTTTAAATTGGACACATTTGTGGAGACAGAAATTCACAAAGATAAGATGTTATCGAAGCAAGAGACGCATTTAGTCAGTTTTAAGAATTGGCATTCCGGATAATGTCATACTAAATGTTAAATTTATCTTAAAATTTTAACCTTGGAATTTGAACTAAATGGATTCGTCGCCGAAAGATTCATTGAAATATTCTTAGCACTAATATTTTTTTCATAACAATATCAGTGCATTAGGTGATCGCTACATTGACCTCATGACTAGCAGTGCTAGCTGCTGCAACAATGGATATCTCCGCAACCTCGGCGATAGGGCTCGCAGAATCCCACCAATATAAACCGCTATAACTATAATTTACTTTCTAATTTACCTCTCCCCTCATGAAATATCGTTTTCGCATATCTATTTCTGCTCTGGGAAACTTTTATTCATTTTCATCAACTCTCGCAAAAATAAAATACGCATTTAAAGGTAATCGTGATTCATACGTATCATGGTACATAATTTCCGATCGATCGGTTGATGCAGCAATAGGTTTCCTCTTGCGAGGACGGTATCATGACACATTGACGCACAATGCACCTAATGCCGCAGAATTGATAATAAAGTGCAGTTGGCATTATTAGTGAAATAGTGATTTTCGTAGCACTCATAGGACTCATTTTTAAATTTGAACCATTGAATTTGTCACTAATTGCGATAATGAATTGTATGATGACTAAATCATTGCAATGATCTTGTTAATTTTTATTCATGCAAAAGGCAAGTGGAAAACCAGTAAGATTGAAAACATATTTGCAAATCTATATCGTGTAAGCCGTCAAAGAAGAAAATTCAAATATTTGTCTAAAATTTCCTTCTTCCTTAAATGGGTACACACCCTCACAAAATGAAATTAATTTTCGATATCTTTTGGGCAGTGAAATTATTCAATTTTAAAATTTTAAGCGTTAAAACTTTTGCTCAAAAATATAATTCATTTATTTTATAAACTCCATATTTCCGCTCTTCAAAACAATTGGTTTGTAACTTAGTCGGCTCACAATTTTTCATTAAAATTATTCCGTTAAATGTATGGTACGGGAGATTGTTTGGTAGTGTAAATAATCACTTTGGAAATAATTACTTTTCTGGTGACACTTCAGATTTCACAGAACGCCTTACAATTTTTGGCAAAATGAGCAATTTGAGAGTATGAGGGTTCGAGAGCTAAACCTAGTCCTAGGGTACTTGGAATGAAAATAGATGAACTTTATGTGGATGGATTAGGTAGCCTTTTTCGAGGGAGCTGTAATATTAAAGGAACAAACTTATAAGTCTAGTTGTGATTTAAATAAGTAGACTATAAGTCTTATTTCAACAAACATTGCGTTTACGCCAAAATAATATATTCTTCAATTTTTGATATTTTAATTTCTGTTCTAATGAGTCCCATTTCTCTGACCGATCTCACTTTGGCTGACAGTTCTACGTACTCTAGCAACTGATAAATACTGGTTAAAGAGCATTATATTTGATGAAACAAAGGACTCATATGTAATCATATTCTCTTGTAAAAGGGAGCATCGGATATTCCAAATCTAGACAACACATATATTATGATAGACACGATGATCGATTTCCGCCCCATTCTCTCATAAAATTACCTAAACCCTTCAAGCCGGTCCATGTGTTTAAATGAATAAGCCTTTTGGTGGCATTTCACTTTATAAAAATCGCGTTTCGCTCAACTTTTCATGCATTTGTTCATGTTCGAGTTAAATGTTATTATAATGTCGTCCAAAGTGAGCATAATGTGCTGAAGATATGTTTTGATACCATAAAAAATTGACTTACTTTTATTTCACAATTTCACTTCCTTGTGCACTTAGCCTACTTCAAACGTTCGAAAACCTTCTATTTGTTGCGGTAAATTTTGAGACATCCTCTTAAAATACGGCAGAACTGCAGCCACCACTTGATTGCTTCCCTCCTTTTCCCTCTAGCTCATCTGACTTGGCGTCTTCTCTTGAGGCCTGGACTTCTTCTAGGAAGGCGATGACTGAACGGCAGGCGTGGTGACGGAATTTCGGGTGGTCCTCTAGTGGTCGATGCATATAAGCTAGCGCCGTATTTTTCAAAGAGCGGCTGAATCAGCAGAGGACGAACGTTTAGATGGCTCAGAAAGATATTGAATTTGGCCACATTTTGGAAGATATTAAATACGCTAATACGTTAAAAAAACCATAAACACAGTAATGAACCCGAAGGTCGGGTTGGTCGGTGATGGTAGAGTTCACCCAGTACTAAGCCCTATACGGCGTGTGAAATTCACACATCAGGGTAGGGGGGCCAGTTCCTTTCCCTGTGCCGGTTATGGTTTCCCAGGAAGATCTGGTACCCGAAAAATCACATAGCTTGGGTGGAGCTGCAGGCGCTCAGAGTGCCTTGTCCGGAAATCGAACCCGGGACCCTCCGGTCAGCAGTCGAACGCTCTACCCCCTGGACTACCGCGACCCACGCTAATGTATTATGAACGGAAAAATTCAATAAACGTCTGAATAATATTTTATACCAGTTCTCATTTCTTTCGCGTTCTAAAGAGTATGGCTGAAGAAGCTCTTAGTCTTTCAGATCAACACCACTTATTGCGGTGTCATACCCTAAAATGCAAACTGGTTTACTTCTTCCATTGTCTTCACTAAAGTTATTGAAATGGAAGGTTGAAATAAAAAATACTGGCATTTTTCCCTTCTACTTCATGACCATAATTCTTCTACAAACTTTGCCGCATCTTCTCCTTTCCCCAACTTTGCGAATATTAGTAAACTCTTTTGAAGCATTTTTTGTGTCTAATCCTAGATGTCCAGAAAAATTTGTATCGTGATCAAATAAATATTTTGCCAAAGCAGATGAGCAATGATTATTATCCAAACATAATGAATAGCATTTTTCCAATGACAGATCAGAACGGGTAATAACTTTATTGTTGGTGTCAAGAGTCAATCTGGAGTTTATATAATTGAGAATATTGAGTAATCAATCCGCTCCTGAGTAATCAATAAAACTCCGAAAGTAGCTGGTACCCGAATTTCAACGTGTAAAGGCTTTTATATCAAATTTGGATTACTTCAGAAGAATATACTGCAAGAATGATAGACGCCCCTTCAAAAGACTAAGGGATTCATTGTCGGAAATGTTTTCTTTTGTTCAATACAATTTTTCGAAGTTATTCTTCAATTAACCTGAGCGATTTGAAAATCCACAATAGTGATGTATTTCAGAAAAATCAACAAACTTTAAAAACTTAATTGATGCATTCGAATCTACTTTCGGAGAAAACGTCTGTTTCCAAAGGAGGGTTTCGTGAAAAGTGCCAACTGATAGTACGCTATTGAGCAACGCCCATTATTATTATTATCTAACCTTAATGCACACAAATCTCTCCAGCATTTATAGATTTCCATTTGTTCAGTCGCGATTGAGGGGATAGTATTCATTTTGTAAATAATGATCTGCGTATCTTTAAGTCTCCAAAACGATTTTGTCCATTATTTATCTAATTCCGAGAAACTCTGGGAGATACCGCGACGGTAACTTCCAACGGAGCCATCCCCTAAATGAGCCACACAATGTAAAAATTTCAGAGTTTAAAAATAATTCGCCTTGACCGGGATTCGAACCCAGATCCCTCGATTTCCAGCCGAGTGCTTCGGCCAGTTAAGCTACCGAGGCGTCCTCTTGCCTCAAAATCTCGCAATATAGTAAGAGTAACTTGAATGGACATCGAGGGATCCGGGATCGAATCCCGGTTAAGGCGAATGATTTTTACACCATGAAATGTTTGCATTGTTATTATTTTTCTGACAAAAATTAATTGTGAAAGACTCGGATATATTATCAACCACTACTGTTGGACCATATTTTCCAGCAAAACGAATTTTTTCGGAATTTTGCATTCTTCAAAATCATCCACAATCCAAGGTGAAGAAAATTCTGGGAGTCCAACTTGGTATGTCACCGTCACTTCAGACTTGGCTATCGCAATGATGGGGAAGGGTAATTCACTGAATGGTGACCTTCTTCTGCACTTGAATTCTCACTACCGGAATCATGTCACACTTAATCTTCTTTCCACATATTTTCAACTACGTATATCTTGTATTTAGTCTTCACTCAAAGATGACTTGTTCCTTTTAGAATCCATCGGCAACTTTTCATCGGGCTTCTTCTCCATCTTCACCACACGAAAGATATCTGCTAACTGAGCGTGTTTGGCAGCGAGGCCCACCGCCCTCTGACAAAGCCATTGAAAGAGAGACGAATTAACGACCCGAGAAAAGTGATATACGAAGATCCCCTCAATAGGACTTGGATGCAATAATGAGGGACAGAAAACAGACGCCAGACTTAAATGAAAGGCAACCAAAAAAATAGATATCTTTGAGACGACGAAGGAGGTCAACGCGGACCTTTCTATTCTGTTATTGTTTAGCCCTCATTACCTTACGCATTAGCCTCCAAAAAGCGCTAAGACTGCGTTAAACATTTTTTAACCGGAGTGTGACGCGCACATAGGACCACAAAGGGTGTTGGAATCGGAATGGTGCGGTTGCAAATATATACTGGCTTCCAACCCCGAGGGCCCGTGATCGAATCCTGGTGATGGTATGATTTTCCGGGGAATCCCGATTCCTCCTTGGATTGATGTGTAGAGAGCACTTAGAGTGGAGTGCGTGTACACTGTCCGTTGGTAGGGACGTTTCATTGTGAACCCCTCCTCCCTTTTCGTTAATGGATGGTTAATACCAACGCCGGGTTTCTCTCCACCATTCCTCATTACCCACCTATCACTGACGGCGTACATTGACTTGACTGTCGGCCGCTTCCTCTATTGATTAAAACTATTACAAGATATCGATCGAGTGATTGAGTACCTTGAATGTGATGGGAAGAGTAGAGGGGTGTTCAAAGATGGGGGGGAAAGGATGGGGAAATGTTGTGAGGGCGGAAATATGGCGGATTCGGGTTCGAGTCCCGGTCAAGGCGAATGATTTTTACGCTTTGAAATTCATACATTTTGAAAGCCCATAAGTTAATGACTCTATTACAATAAATGCCGCGGCATATCCGGCAGTTCTTTGAGAATGTATGTTTTATGTATTAATATGTCAGGAGAGGAATAGAGAAGGAAGAGGAAACCTTAAAATGAGGAGGAAAACGAGGATAGATAGATTATTCAAACAAAAGTTCATGAGGAGGATCAGAGAAAACCTTGATAAAGAAAGTAGAATTGTATGGTTTGGAAACCTAACGTTTGAGGAAATTAAATTAGACTAAATTTAAGACTTAAATAGAGATATGTATGCGGGAGAGGGAGGAAATGGGCAAAAGTAGTAGTAGAAGGTACAAGGTTCGATCAAAGTATCCGTAACAATTTTTCCTGACGCGTGAGTGACATACTTCATTCAGACCGTTGGTTAAGTGTGTGCATGATCACCGATCGTATTAGCATTGATAAGATGACAGTTCACACCGTTATCACTGAAAATTTGGCGATGCGAAAGATCTGCGCTAAACTTGTCCCAAAGGTCTCGACGGACGACCAAGAGTAGAGTCGAGTGTCTGCTTGCAAAAACCTTCTGCAACGACATCGCGACGATTCCCCAACCCCCTTACAATCCCAACTTGGCCCCAGCAGACTATTCCCTGTTAACATAAGTGAAATCCTTCCTCAAAGGACACAACCATGGCCTAACCTAAGTGCCGTCAAAGAAGCTTGCAATCGTACCCTTAAAGGCCTTCCGGCATCCGTCCATCAGGGAGCTTTCGAGTTTTGGAAAAGCCCAGGGTAAAAGTGTGTCGACTCTCGAGGGATGTACTTGGAAGAATTTTGAGGCATTGTTGCAATATCTGAACTAAATATTTTTCCAGAAACTTTTCCCGATGCCTTTCATGCAAAGCACGTACGGTAGAGGAAGAGAGGAAGTTGATTTGGGTAATTTGAAGCATGCGGGAAATGTGGCTTGAGGAGATGTGAAGAGGAAACAGAATGTTGAAGGCCGCGGTGGGATGGGGAATAATTGGCAAGTGAGTGTGGAGGGGAAGAATAGTCTTTTGGACGGCGGATAGTGAAAGAAGCAGAAAGGATGTGAAATTGAAATAGGTGGTGAATAACAATTTGGCGTGACAAAAAAGTTCTGCTCTTTCATGGCTTTTGAAATTTAAAATTATCTTGAAGACCTTGGATTCGTGTGGTAGTTTTCGTGATGAATCTAAAAACAATTTTCCTCTGAGCAGTGGACCACCCATAACAAGAGCATTTATAAAATCAAAAGTTTCCGGGGGACGTCAAATTAGATAATTTGTCTACATTTTTCGAATCCCGTGCGCATTGTATCGGGGTGGTGGTAGTATGCATAGGCGTAGAGCATTGAACTGACGACCGGAGAGCCCTGGTTCGATTGCTGGGAAAGCCTCTCTGAGCACCCTCAGCTTTACCCGAGCTCCGTGATTTTTCGGATAGGAGAACTTCCTGGGGAACCCTTGCTCTTGTTCCTCGTACCCCGACGTGTGAATTTGGCCTTTCCGGATTTGGGGACGCCGCTTGGCTTAGAATTGGGTAAACTCTAGCTTCCCCGATCAAACTGACCTTCGAGTTGATTATTGTGTTTGTAGTTTTTTTCTCAGTATAGCAGTTAATGCGGTTTGAAAATAAAGTTTGCAAATTTGCCGTCCATTGTATTTTTTTAATGAGCGGAAATGAAAACCAAAGCACCGTGATATATTTTCCAAATTGAACTTCTCGGCATCTCGTTCGTTTGTCCCGTGCGTTTGGCGGCTCACGTGTGCGACTCGTGCATTTCCGTCTTTTGTGATGTTTCGTGGAAAGTTTTGTCCATTGCCGTGGGTGGATGGGTGGAGGGAGGGAGGGAGCACTGAGAATTGGGAAAGACGTCGTCGCAGAGTGCGGCCAGCTCGCCTCGGCACTGCTTACCGGTGGAATGCACCGCCGCCATCCTTCGTAAATGAATCAGGGCATATTGTGGCCGGGGGCGGTTCCGCAAATCCGAATGTTGTGCTGGGAATCCGAGAGAGAAAAGAAACCCTCTCGGCGGTCGTGAATTCTAACACATCCGGAGAGCTCTTGGCGTCCTCACTTAGGTTCACAAACACACATGGGTTTCGGAGGAATTGTTTTTGGGGCGTGTTTGTGGCGGGCGGATTCCGTATTTTCGTATTTTTAAAAATTTCCCGCCTCGCTGTTGCCTCTCGGGAAGAGCACTCTCTCTTCGGGGAAGAATGGCGAGGAGTGAAGATAAGCGACAGGGAAAATGCCTTTGCCACGGGGTCTCAAGTAGGCCATGTAGATCACCAAACACCATCCGCCGCAACTTGTTCTGATATGTATTCCCAACCTTCGAGAGTTACGTCCTTCGCCGAGTGGAATGCAAATGCATCTCATCGGCGTTCACACCCGCATCATCCCGCTTCGTTTTTCCTGCATTTCCAAAGAAACCACGACCGATTATTATTCTCGATGCAACATTGAGTTGAAGCGGATCACTGCAGGTTGAACTGTTGTCCTGCTGCGCACCGGTCTTTTAGCCCCTTAATGGCCGACACTCCGAGTTCCTCGTGAAAATAACCATTCCGGTTAATTTTGCAGTTGACAATGTGATCTTATAAGATTTCTGCACGTCGAATCCACATGTAATAAGTAGGCCTGTGTTTTTAGACTAGAAAAGTGTAACGATAAAACAATTGACGTAAAATAGGCCTGCCAATTGAGAGTTACTTTCAAAAGTTCTTATTTTCACGACCGTATCCCTTCGATAGAGCGGCCCCGTTTTCCAGCAGTATGCGCTAATATTGAATCGCAATGAAGGCAAACAAACAACACTTCGTTGTTTCCGGTGAAAATTGGAATGCAGAAACTTTTGTTCTTTGACTTAATTCCGGATGAATTCTTTGGAGTAAAATACGTCACACTTGCATTTCATGTTGTCCACTGCTGTTGGAAGTCGGGTGTGAAAAGAATTTTGATGGATAGCGTTTAGGTTTCATTTGGTTTCCACTTTTTTCAAAAGAGTCAGGAATGGATTGGTTTTTCATTGGAACTTCTGGCCTCTCTTGAATGTCGCTCGGGGGACATTTCAACGCACCGATCTCCGGATGACACTTCAAGCCGCTGTCCCTTCAGGAGCGTCGACATTGTGAGCCCATTCTAAACTCTGCGTTTCTTTTCGCCTTCTCTTTGATTCGTGAGTTTGGGAGGAATATAATCCTATTGCCAGTGTTATATTTTTGTGAAACTCCATGTGGATATTTCGGTGAAATAGGTGACCGTCGATAGGGGTGCGAACTTGACAACAGGTAGCAGTAAAGGAAATTAAGTACCGCCCGCGGTCAAGTCAGTCACTTATGTTCAATATAATCTCCAATATAATATTACCTTAAAAACTCGCATCCAATGACTCACTCCCTCATCTTTAGGTTCGTGACATTAAAAATAATTGCCTACTCTATTGGCTAAATATTTGATTTGGGAGTCGGCGATCGCCCAGCACACGGACGCTCTCTTTGCCTCCCCGTGCCACGCGTGCCATTCAGAGAAATAACCTCTTCCTCGGAACTTTGAAGGTGGGCAAATAGTCTCCGCGCTCATCTCCACTGCTCTCACGCGATGCTCGTTTCGCCGACGTTCGACGGCGAGCTCCGGGCACGCCTCGGGCGCATTTCCAAGGCCCAGCGTTTGAATTTAAGATCGACGGCCCGTCGGTCGCGGGAGAAGCAACTGCTGAGCAGCGAACGAACGCCTTCCCATGGCGAAGAACCTCCCATCCGGTCTCACCCTCATCACGTTGTACGTTCAAATCAATTACCGATTGAACAATTACCACATGAATACGCCATGCGCATGGCGAAAGTGGACACATCCATTGCAACAGATATGCTTTCTTTTACATCAAAGGAAAAAGAGACTGAATTTGACGCCCTTCAAACTGAAAACAATGATTGACTGGTTGAACGAAATTTTCTCATCCGCTTTGAGCCGGCGGAACTCATTGACTAACTAAAATCTCTCTTGGCGTCTGGAAATGCAGAACGAGTACGAATTTCGGATTCAGTACGGGACGGCGTATGACGGCGGCGTATGCTTTCCTGGTAGCCTCAATATGGGGTGACAAGAGGAGACTGCTGGAAGGCTACTCGCTTCAATGGGGCAGCTCTTGAAAAAAACAGCTGTAGGCAATTGTGTGGTCGAAGACGAAGGAGACGCAGGCTTAGATGTTTAAATTTCCAGATATATTTCAGACTCACTCTATAAACCAATTTTGTTTGTTTTGCCCATAGTCGCATTATATTCTACGGATGGTGTCCTGAAACGCCCTTGCCGTGGATTACGTCGTATTGTGTGGATATAATGTTGAATTAAGAATGCTAATTTCCCTGGAAGAATTTCTCCGATAACGTGTACTTTATATTGGTGGGACCGGTTTTGGTTTTGTCAAAAGGGGCGAATCATTTGTTCAAACTTTCGAAAATGATCGTGGTAATTCGGTTCGAAATGTTGTTGCGTAGCCCTAGACCTTTTGTTAATAGTTTGATGAACGAATTAATACGGTGTGTGTGGGTTTACAAGGGAATCTAGTATTTAATTCCTCAAATTGACGAAATAAGGGGCATGGAAATACTTTGATGTCTCATATGGCAACTGATAATACCAGGGAACTAAGGAAATGGCTCGATGGAGGATGACCAGACATATTTAAAAATACAGACATGAGAGCATTTCTATCCTCTCAGAATGCGAAGAAAAATTGAGTGAAAGATTTTTATTGCTCGTGGACTCTGAATTCGTTCGTCTTATTTTCATTCCTCATTTTAACAGTAGCGGCAATCTTCACAGAACTTTTATCTTGGTTCACTTTGCTATGTTCTCACATGATGCGTCATGAATTTTCGGAATTCTGGACAAAATGGAATCAGGAGTATAAGGAATACTACATCTGACGGTTTGAAAGAATTTATTTCACTTCTATGTTGCTCGTCGAAAATGCTACCATTACTACATTATAATTTTTGCAAATATTTCGTATATTATTTGCAACTTTTAGAATTTGTAAATTTTCAGCTTCAAACAACTACCAATTGTGTTCAAAGAATAATCAAAGCATAGGGAATGTGACTCAACTTATTTCTGTGCTCCGGTATAATTTAATAAAAATAAAGATATCAGGGTTAATCCATGAACACATCTACTCAATTATGATCGTCATAAAAGGTCATACTGTGAGTGAACGGTAATAATTGCCAGTCATAAGCAGTGAGTGAACACTCACAAGTCGATTTTTTCATCTGGCATTGAAATTCCTTTCAAGTCAGTTGGTATTTAGTTCATATTAATGCTGTTTTTTTCAACACCGGCTCTTAGCTAATTATGCCTTTCCAAATGAAAGTAATTCGTTTAAAAACCTTTACAGACATGTTATTAGGATATATTGGAGATCGGGAGCCGTCGATTTCTCCAACCTCCTTCCACAATAATATCGCTGGTATTGCCACAACGATCAAGCCGAAGGTTGATTTGATTGATGAGGATAGATTTCAACTCGTGCTAAGTGCTACCTTGTGTTCAATTCACACCTTCCAAGGAATGGGACCTCAGTTCCCTTCTCCGCGTCGCCAATGGTTTGACAAGAGCTTCCAGAGCGACCAGAAAAACAAAACAGATAGGACGGAGCCGAGTGTGTCCGGAGACAGTCATTGGGATTGGAATCGCACCGGTTCACTAACCGGGCATGAAGGAATTCAGAATCTACCCACCGAGCTACCCCAGCCGTCTACTTGTGTCGCTTTATGCGCCGTCAATAGGAAGCGGTGGCGCAGCGGAAGAAATAGAATCCCAATTGCGGGAAATCAAGATTAACTCGGCGTTGGTATTCACCTGATCGGCACGCGGACACGACACAGTCAACCGAGTTGATCCTTCCCCTTTGCTTGTAAAACCCGATGGTCGCGTGAAGTTCTTCGCTTGGACTGTTCCTTCCCTTGTTGCGAAGCTGGAGAGTTTCGGAAAATTCGCTATTATGGTGGCAATTGTTTTTTTAAATCGTATCCACCGAAATCGTCAAGAGAAAGATTTGGCCGTCGCATTCCCGGCCCGCACTTCCGTTCTCTTGGACAAACACGCACTCTTGTGGCCTGACTTCATCCGTCCGGCGATTTTATTTCTCTCCCTTAATTGCTATTCCTTCACAATTTGTTTCCTTTTCGCTCCCCTGTCTCCTCTTCTCGTTTTCCTCACTCAGCGATCGAGTCTTCCCGCACGGCATCCGTAGCTTTCTCCGCTCGCCCACTCCACCGTGAAATCTCCGCCACGGTGACTGACTTCATCGAGAGCGCGAAATTTCCACAAGCCGAGCGGCCGGCCACTGCTTTTTTTTTATTTCGTCTTCAACTCATCCGGCACTGCGGCCCTCCTCAACGGGCCCCGTCCCTACGACGAGGGGGCGCTTTCCGTGATGGCACCGGGCTCAAGACGAACGTTAACGTTCCCAAACGACAGTCAACACCTGAAAATTCCTTTTCCTGCAAAAAAATACCTACTACGCTCGATTTGGTTCAGTTTCCGTCGAATAGGAACTGAACAAAATTGCGCGAATCTTAAAGTTTTTAAGGGCATCGTTACAATCCTCTTATCTCGCTCTTAATATTTTGCTGTGTCGCTTAAAATTTTGACTTCATTGGCCACATTTCAATCCTTCCGGGGTAACGATTCGGGCCCATTTAAGCTGAGTGCTCGTAGTAATCCAATCGAGCTACCCTAGTGTGCATTCTTCGAGTAAATAGGTCGAGGTCACCCTTCTTTGTGCTAAAATTAGCTCAAAACCTCCAACTTTGACGAGAGACACATTTTGGGCATAGCTTTCGCCTCCTAGCTGAAATAAATTCTTGGAATAATCACTTGAGATCACTGAGAGATCCGTGGGCTTCTTACTTTCCAACGGGTTCCTCCATGGTATCGGGCATCTCTTCATCAGTTTTCGCAATGGAAAACTTCGAGCAAGGTTGCTTCACACAATTGTAACAACGAGACCATAACGGAGAGAATTATTATTTATTATTCTTTGATTGCTCCCTTTTTATACCTATTGTCCACCTTTCGTCCGTTCTAATTTCCTATCTAAAATATTTGCACGTTATTTAACGCACTGAGATGGTTTTAATGCGAACGCACCATTCGAAATAGAGCCTTAATGAAAGGTATTATTTGATGGCTGTGAATTATAGTCAATGCTGCTGCCTTTATTAGAGTTCACTTATTTTGCATCCGACAGGGTAAAAGTACCTTTTTCAATTACATCAAATTTAAGTTGATAAAAAGAACTCATTATGGCCATATTTTGCATAATAGGGGAATCTAATTACTTTTATAGCATTTGGAACGAATTCTCTCGTGTGCTCAAGAGCCGTAATTAATATGCTTTGCCAAATAAATGCATTTTAATGGAAACTATATCAATTAAGTATCCAAGATGTCGTATGAACTAAGTATCATTGCGCAAGTATGTTTGTGTAGGCCATGTGTTTGTAGATCGTTTATCGCGCAGGTAGAGTTTAAGATGAGAGTGCATAGCAGTACATGAGACAGTTTACCTTGAAAACTCGTGAAAAACAATAAATTACCACGTGCACCGCGACTTCAACTTCGAATCTGCTCGTCCCTAGTTGTCCCCACAGTCTTTATATTCATTCCCCGCCGCATCGCATTGCGGCCTATGTCATGGTTTCCAATGATACGTAATACTTCCCATAGCATTGCAGACTGACCTAAGCCACTTAAATGAGGAGATTTACGCAAGAAAAAAAATATGTGCACTTGAACTAAAATATTAATATTTCAAAGGCTGTTTTGCCAACACAAATGTAGTTTTTATCTCGCACTAATCGGAAAACAATCAGTTTTGGTCCTACGATCATCCTTTTAAGACACGAAAATAGCAGCGAGGACAATGAAAAACACCCAAACCCTAAATTGAGGTAAATCTCCCTAGATGGGAATCGATCCCGCGACCTCTGGATCAACCGGGAGGACGTCACCTGGAGCGCAGGGTGGAGATGGAGTGACGTGACTGCCTGATTTACATTGCGAATATATTCACATACAGTACGTGCACTCGATAAAGGAGCTCTGATCCGAACATACCGGCCGGCCGAAATGAACGGCGCGTGTAAACTAGCGCCTTTCTTTTATCAAGTTCTCATAAATGAATATTCACGCAAACTAAATCTCGAGATTTATGATGGATTCCATACTAAAAAAATAAATTTCGTTATTATATCTATGCTGGAATGTCGTCTCTGACTTAGTTTAAATTACCTTCACGTATCTATATCGCATTTGAAGAGCAAGTTATGAGTTAATCTTTGCATCAGCTATGGAGGTGTTTGATATTAGTCAGAGTGCAGAAAAAGTTATTGATTGACAGGGAATGTGTTCGGTAAAATTAAAGTTTCACGGCTAATGATCCTGACTATAATCCTCGCATGAAAATTTTCTCAAAAATGAAACTTTCCTTTCGCTAAAGGCACTGCGTTGACGCTAAAAGGTGTTGAGCGTAGATTGAAAGTGACGTGACTCTTAGAGCCAATTGGTTTTCGCCTGCATGACCAAAAATTCTTTTGAACAACTAGAAATTTAATTTGATTGGCATACATTTCTGCCGAGTTAGCCACGGCGATGAAGTGTTTTTATTGTTGAAGATAATTGCTCATATTGTAAAGTTAGATGCGAGAATATTAAATGGAAACGAATGTTTCGAATGTGCCCATCCATGTTCCCGGATGGGGCTTAGAGCACCCATCCACCCCGCTCGATTTTTATTGGAATGCCGTGCTCCAATTCATTTCGATTGAGGCGTGCGGAACTGGCGTCATTAATCTGACGGAAATGGGAGTTCACGTGTAGGGGAAGATGTTGGATCGTTCATTACATCCATGTGAATCTGAAATAGGAGTTGAAATTAGGCCAGGTTACACATTTCTCAAACAAAAGGACACGATTTCATGGGACTGAGGTTTTTCTTAGATTCATAGATGCTTCCCAAGTTTACCCATGAAAACGAAATGTCCGTAAAAGACGTAAGTGGAGGCTCTAAATAGAAATTTAGCGTGCTTACTTTGAGGTCCTCGGCTCTATTGGGGGCAGTTATTCTCAATGATGCTGTCCGTGGAGACCGTTCAAATTTCGATCATTCAGGTGCTTCTTGAATGTGGCATGAAAGCCCGCCAGCTGCGTGGAGTCTACCGAGGGGACTAACATCGCCCCCACACTTCCGCGCCCCCCCCCCCGATCCCTCCACCACCATCCTCGGTCGAAATCCCCTGCGCAAAAGAAGAATCATTTCAGACGCTAATGATAGCCGTTGACTGCGGAGGATCTTGTGCTTACCTTCATGTGGGAATTTGGATCATCATCGTTTGTTACCAATCTAAGGATTAGTTCGAGGAATCTCTCAAATCCTTCCCGTTCACTGAAAACCTCTGCATGCCTTGACTACATTACATGGTACCCCGCAAATGACCACCAGGGTGTGTAGTAGGGGATGATTACACATCAGACTACTTATGACAGAAAATATTTCCCCCCTTATCGTGATCGGACAACGTTATTCCCATCCCTTATCGTTTGTGGGGAAAAGGACGACTTAAGGTCATCTGTTCTACGCAAATTCTCTTTATTTTTACATGATCTCTTCTGACGTAGTGCGATGGAGCTAATATTAAATTTTCAGCATCATCGCTGAGGTGACATCCTTCCAATTTACGAGGGTCATCCGGAAAGTAGTACCCGTTCGTGCCGCATGAAGTGCTGACGACGCGAGTAGCCGCTGGACGAGGTCAGATAGCTTCAGTGGCTTGTCTGCCTTCTCTGAGCCAAGTTGCGTGACGCTAGCATTGCCTGTGTTGTTTCTGTGATTGTTTACAATGTTTAAAAAAATTGAGAACGCCGCCAGTTGTGAAGTGAGGGCAGTGATTAAATTCCTCAATGCAAGAAACGTTCGCCCATGTGATATTCATCGCCAATTAAAGGAGGTGTATGGAGACAATGTAATGGACGAGTCGTCTGTTCGGCGGTGGTGTCGCAACTTCAACATGGGGAGGGGGAACACACACGACGATGAGCGTTCGGAGAGACCGTCTGTCATTACAGACCAACTGGTGAGCTCAGTTGACGAATTCGTGAGGAACGATCGGCGCGTCACAATTGATGACATCTGTGAGCATTTTCCCAATGTTTCTCGAACAATTGTTCATGAAATTGTTAAACACCATCTGCATTATGCAAAAATTTGTGCAAGATGGGTCCCTCGCGTATCTCAATGAGCTGGCGGCGAAGGACTATGCAGCAGGAATACAGAAACTTGTCACACGTTATGACAAATGCCTTAATTTGCTTGGAGATTATGTTGAGAAGTAGTTTAAAGTATCCTCTTTCAAATAAAATTTTTTTATGTTTGTTAATATTTACTTTTGTGTCTTTATTTCACGAACGGGTACTACTTTCCGGATGACCCTCGTATGTCAAAGTGATCCCCTACCTAGTCCTCCAATAACTTTGATACGCTAACTAATTTGTAAGGACAACGTTTTACAAATCTAGCTCCTCTAAACTGCACTCAAACTAATTCGGTAGTCAATCCAACTTCATGAGGGTCATATATACAAGCAACTAATTCTAAATGACCTGTCCTAATTGTCCATCAAAAACCTACCTTAGGTGGTAGATGACAGAAATTGTTAAATAATTCTAAATGAGCCCTAACCAGCGAGAGATAAGATTTTTCTTAAAGCTTTTCATTACATTAACCCTATGCTCTTACAACAACTCCTATTTTTTTGTTAGCTTGTCCCCGCACGTGTTTCTCCCAGGAGAGGTCGTGAGTGAGGGTAACGCCTAAGAATTCAATTGAATCTAAACATTCCATTTCGGTGTGCCCGATGCATTAGTCGTTCGGGAGGGAATCGCTCGTTTTCCAAATATTCACTGATACCCCTAATTTCCAAGTGTCGCAACAGCGCTGTATGCATAGCATTTTGGTCATCTACCCAAAGCTTTTTTATCCTCAGGATTACATTTAGTTCCTTTTCCTGACATTTTCTGTTTTCATCATCTGCTACGATGTATCGTCATTTATCTTGGCCTTTCTCCGTAATCGTTCTTTCAGCTATGGGTTACAGGGAACTGTCTTGCCTCAGGATGTGTCCAACTTGTTTCCCCATCTTCTAAGAAGTGTCCTCCACAGGCTTCCAGCTTCACCCGTTCTCCGCAGTAATCCTTCATTTGTTGTCTTTTGAATCAATTTCATTTTCATAGTCCTTCCCAAGTACCACATTTCCATTCCTTCTTCTTCTTCCTCCTTTTTCTGGCTTACGTTATCTTCTCGGCTGCTTTCAAGGTCCACCACCGGTCCAAGGTTTCACCGCCGTCGAAAAGTTAACTCCAAATACACGTACAAGTTTCTACTTAGTATTTTTATATGCACTTTTATGCACATTCTATGAGAGGCATTGGATAGTGTTGGAAATGTTGAAGGATGTCGATGTAAGGAGCGAGTGAAACACATTGCAGATTGGAGAGCTGCTACGAACCGATCCACAGAATTTTAATCAGCGATGATATGATGACGATGCCTGGGCTGGTACCTGTTTACTTTTAGCAGTTATTCTCCTCTTAGAAAGCCTCGAATGCGATATTCTGTCACCTATTTTATTCATATTTCATTCAATCACTGTTAATATCGCTGCCTAATCAGCAAAATTCTTGCATTCTCTCTAAAAAGCCTTTTCCTAGTCGCATTTGAAGATTATGGGCGTGGGTTCCCACTGAGTGGATCACTTTCTTAATGGCTTATAGGGCTCGGGTTCTTCTTCATGTGAATTTGGGCTTATTCATATTCACGTAACGTGGGTGATTTTTCGGAAAAACCTCAGGTCTACCTGAAGAAGTCACAAGCGGCATAGGGAAAGAGACTCACCACTTCCCTGACGTATGAATTTCGTGTGTCGTGCAGGGCTTAAAGTGCGTGGCCACCTGTCAAACCAGCCTTCGGGTTGATTATTGTGAAATTTAAAGATTAACTTCCCCACGTAATCTGATCACAATCACCTCAGATTTATGCCTGTTTATCTCTGAAGTTTACTCCGCCAATGTTGAATTTAGTGACGAGCGCTAGAATAGAATTGAAGTTTGTCCAAAAACCATACAATTAAATATTTATTTATATGAGAATTCCGAATAAAATTGTCATTTTCACTCCAAAATCCTCCCTAGAGAAAGACCTCGTCTTGTCGTAACCCTCAGAGTTGACATTTATTCACCTATTAGTTTCATAGGAATGGATTTCTAACGCTGCAGGAAAGCGATTACGACTTCTCTTTCAGTTTTGCAGAAATGATGAAACATATTTCCTTTGAGATTTTTCTACAGGCACCTGACAAGAATGCAGTTTAGTTGAACAAGACTGTTTGTTATTTTAAAGGTAAATACGCGCATT
This sequence comes from Hetaerina americana, assembly GCF_022747635.1. Lineage (NCBI taxonomy): Eukaryota > Metazoa > Arthropoda > Insecta > Odonata > Calopterygidae > Hetaerina > Hetaerina americana. Next base: position 1,961,433 of record NW_027286292.1, on the reverse strand, counting down.
TTAATATGAATCTTAATCTAAGGAATTTAAACTTGTATTGTGTAATATGATTTTGCGCGATCTTATCTAAGTGTTGTGATAAGAAATTGGGGGAGTTTATTGGAAAGGGAAATTGAAAAGAAGGGGAAAAGAAGTTCATCCATCGGAAACCCATTGAAATGTGGCAAGGAAACCATTCAAATATCGTAGAGTATGAGTCTCCCTTCGACCTCACAGCCACATGATACTGTGGGAAGATGTTCTTTTCGCAAGCCCATCCCTCCGTCCCTGCTTCACTTCCGGACTGGACTGCGATTTTAGTTAGAAGAAAAATTTACGTGATCGCTTGAATTTCCAGACACGGTTGTGCTTTCAAAAATCGCTCCTTTGTAAAAAAAATCCTCGTCTTCCCGGGCAGGTGGAACTAACGCCGGGGAGCTAATTCACCGGAACGAGCTGAGATTAATGCACTCCGTCCACAATGCAGACGGAGAAGCGGGAGCACTCCAGTGTGACCGCCACGTCTGAAAGTTATTTAAATACCATGGAATAGAACTTATGTTTGGAAACACTAAAATTTGATTAACATGTTGCCAGCATTCAAACTGTTGGTCGCCTTATCAATGTCTGATCTTCTCGAAGAAATGAGACGTTTGTTTTTCTTTCGGTCTGGATTTATCAAATTATCATTATTTTGAGGAATGATAAACTATCCATTCTTTGATGAACTCTCATTCGACTTGTCGAGCCGATGCTCAAACCTTTCCTGTTGTGCCGTCTAATGCTCCCTTTGGTGGGTGAAACTGCCCTCTGACGCCATCTCTTGGCCAAAGAATCGGGGCACTTGGTTGCATAAACCCCCCCCGCAGATTTCAGTGTTAATTAAGTTTACTTGATAGTTCAAGAGGTTAGAGAATCGGCTCGGCAAGTCGAAAGATCCGGTGTTCAAGTCCCGGTCAAGAAAATATTTTTCCACATATGATCTGCTCGATTCCGCCTTCCCTACCTCTCCTGTATTCGTCCTTAATATGTGTTCTTATCCCTTTTCCTTATACTTATTTCCATGAATATTTGTTCACATATGGCGGCACTACAAGTTTATATGTATGTATGTATGTATGTTGCCAGAAACATACACACCGTAGATGCAATTGTCCATTGAAAAAGTTTGAGCGAGGACATATTTCGCGACAGGAAACTGCGGGAGATTCCCTCTGGTTGTTAATGCGGATTAAGAGGGAGGTTGGAGTTTCACTTACGTAAAACGAGAGATACTGGCTACATTGTAGTTAGTTTATGACATTTATTGAAGTGCAGTTAGCGTGTGACGAAATGGAAAGTGGGGTGGTACTACTAGGGCTGGCGAATATGGAGAGGACTCGGATGCGAGGGCATGTTTTTCCCTGTGGCCGAAGACCGGGGTGTGTCCCGGGGACGTAATATGTAGAGAGGAGCTGTGCTTGGAGGGCGGTGAGGACACGGAATGCTGGGAATGCTTGCGGGTTGCCTGTCTGAAGTATAGGGATATTTGAAAAGAAATTTTGAAGCGAGTGAGAGGTTCTGCTGGTTGGGGAAAAGGTCCCTCGGTAATGTGGTCAACTTAAGCAGCCCTGGGAAGAAGATAGTACAGAGTAGTAGAGAAGAGTACGACCTCGTCTCGGTGTTGGATTTGGGACGATATTGTGATGGTGAGAGGAAGGGACGATGAGGAATTCGAGAATGGAGGGTGAATAGCCTCGTTTTAGGGGGTTGGCTTTGAGGTTTTGGAAGTGTTGTTAAGAACAAGGAATATCATCTGTATTTGTACAAGTGCCTTTATATGTGTATATATATATGTATGTATATATTTTTTTATGTATATGCATATGTATGTGTGTGTGTGCAAGCATATACACACACATATACCTTTATGCGAGTTGATTATCGAAGAGGATTGTATGAGTAGGTTTATTGACAACGCAACAAAGGGAATTTGCGTATGTGAACTGAAATAAAATGCCATAATTCCGAATTTCTCACCACGATAAGTAACCCATTCCCTGTCACTTAGCACTATTTCAGTGGATGATCAAATAAGGTTTGCTTAGTACTAATCGTTTATCTGTTGACCTCTAACCTTTGTAAATAAGATAGATTTTGACACGTGCTGTATTGCACATATTTTATGTATTAAGTCTTCAGCAAGTGAGTGTATTTTCGTAAATGTTTTTTTTTCTCGCATGGATTAAATTTTGGACCATGCGTAGTAGATGCTCTTGTCAATTATGCTGAAGGGTTGTTCTATATATTGAGTAGGCAGTTAGTTAATGCCTGTAGTAGTTCGCGGGATCCTCTAGCAAAACATTTTCCCTCCCGATTATCTGAATGTTTTATCTTGAACTTTGAATCTGGAGTCATGATCGCTATTTTTTAAATAAGATATAGAAAGCATTTATGATTAAAATTTACTTTAGAAAAAAGAAAAATGTTTTTAATGTTCCGATGCATAAAATCTTTGACGAGAATGACTCCTTAATTTTCATGATAGCTCAGTGATATAAAATTCTCCACCGGGATTGTTCCCTTCGAACCAGGGAAAATTGTAATTATTTTCAATGGCTTGATGGTCATTTGAGTGATTATTTTAAATTTTTCCACCGGTAGAAAAAAAATGTAATGGAGCTGTAGGACTTTTTTTAGAATATTGTGACATTTGCCACAAAAACATTATTTTATTGCCAAAAACTAATTGAAAATTTGTGTATTATCGAGCAATTCAACTAACTTCGAGGTTGTAAATTATTAGTTTCTAAATTGTCATATCAAACAATTGGCAGATATTCCACTTAATAACTCCCGGGGTAGGTAGTTGAGAGAAATATCAAAAAGAAAAGTATCATTGACATTATCGCTTTATTTCTTAAGATTAGGATGGCATTTCTTTCTTAGTAATGTTTCTTCAGGTTCCGTAATTGGCTCGTTTTTTGTTATTATTACTCGGGAGGCACGAATAGGAATAGGTCACAAATCGTACTGCCCAGCAAAGTTGTAGCAAGAAAACTTCGCCTGGAAGAGTTTCTTACATGGTCCATGCGACGTTTTTCGGTGCTTACACTAATGCAGTAATTAGAGTTTCCACTGTAGCTAAATCCCACAGGGTTTGGATTTGCTAAAATTTTGTAATCTTCGTGCATATACGCTTAGCTGGAAAATGTTGTTACTTAAATTGGTTTTAATTATTGTATATATATACATATATATACACACATATACATACATACATATGTATATATATAAATATATATATATACCTTTATATATATAATTGTTATTATTAAGTAATATACCGGTTAAGGTAGGTTTTTGATGGGCACAACTAAAAGATATATATTTTGTGACTCCTAACAAAAACCAATCCAGTACCCTAATCTACATCAAGTCCTTCATCTCTGTGTACTTCCATCCTCCCTTCATCCCGTCCAACATCCCTATCCTGTTCCTGCTCTTTCCTCGTTTTCCTTACATTCTCCCCTCTATACAGCCTCCAACATCCCACTACCAATCAGTAAGCCCATCATCCATTTTTCCCGCCTCCATTGGATTCCTCCCAAAAAGCCCCTCTCTTCGCCCACCATACCGAGTACTTCCTCATTTGTTTCCCTTTCGGTCCATTTAACCATCTCCATTCTTCTCCACACCCACATTTCAAAAGCCTCCAATCTTCATCTATCATCAGTGACCACGTTTCCGTGCTGTACATAACCACGCTCCATATCAAAGTTTTTGCGAGGTTTTTCTTAACATCCGTACTCAAAGTCCCTGGCATCAACTCCCTCCTCCTTGTGAAAGCCTAAGCCTAGCGAAACATTCGTCTCCTTACGTCGCTATTATTTGGACCGTGTTGGTCCAAAACACTTCCGAAGTACGTAACCTGTTCCTACTGCTCTAATTTTTTCCCTCATATTTTAATGTTTAGCTTAGCCTTTTTCTTTCTGGAAAATGGTATAACCTTTGTTTTATTAATATTGATTCTCATCCCATATCTATTGCACTGAATTTCCAATTCACTGAGCAATACTTGCAACTCCTTGACTGACTGACAAATTGGACCTTGGTCAGCAGCAGACCTAGCTGTTTTACGAATTCCCCTTCTAATTTCATTCCTACCATACTTTCCATGCCTATTTAATCATTTCCTCCACATATACGTTGAACAGCACCGCTTCTATACACCAGCTTCTATATTACACATCCTAAACCACCTACCCTTCTCTTTATATCTTTTTGTAAAGGACGCTACCCTTCATAACGACTAAATTGTGATCAGAGTTCGCATCCGCTCCCGGGAAGCTGTGCGAATTGATCACACTGTTTCTGAATCTGTGCCTAACCATTGTATAATCTAACTGACACCTTTCCGAGTCACCTATCATTTCCCATGTAATCCTACGCCTTTTTTGGTCTCTAAACCAAGTATTGGTGCTGGTTAGCTCCTGTATCCTACAGAACTCAATTGCTTTCTCCCCGTGGTCATTCCTCGTGCCTAAACCGTAGTCCGCCACCTGATCACCATCTTTTCCTTCGCCAACCGTCGCATTCCAATCCACAAATACTATCAAATGTCTCCCTTCAGGAACACAGGCGATTATGTCCTCTAACTGATCGTGTATCCTGTTGACTTCTTCCCCCTCATGATTGCTTGGTGGCATGTTTACCTGAGCAATGACGAAGTTCGTCGGTTTTGGTTTTACTTCAAACAGTAATATTCTGTCCTTTGCTTGTTCTATGTTGACTACGCTTCTTCCTACCTCTCTATTCAATATTATGGCAAACCCTCGTTAGATCTCGTCCCCGCCGGGCTAAAATATCTAAAGAGGTGTTATCTCTCCCGCTGCTGTGCACGACCCACGGCCGATTGGGCCGAGTTCCATGGTTGCTAGGACTCATTCTCTATATTATCCATCATTATATTATCAGGAATAATAATTGAAGTGTTTTCCCGTTGCCTTCCTCAATCGTGACAACATCACTCAGTGGCCGCCCCATTGGGGTCAGAGGCCTTTGCAGCCGCCTCACTGAGGGACAGGCGCTGTGTGGAACACCTTTCGTCTGGCTTCTTACCTTCGACCTATCTGGCATGGGTGACCCTACCAGGAGAATTATCATTGCTCCCTCCAGCACAGCTCTAGGGGTCAGCGAAACGCACGAGCCCTTCCACTACGTCAAGGTTGTAGTCCATGGGAGGGATAAATATATATATTTAGTACTGGGTGAACTCTGCCATCACCTACCGAACCGACCTTCGGGTTGATTACTGTGTTTATGGTTTTATATATATACTTATATTTATATAATGTACGTATACTTATGTATAAAATTGTTTTACAAATTGATTAAATGCATTAATGGCAGATGTTATCGAATAATCATTGAAAATAAATGGGTTATCTTTCCCTTAATAACATTCTCATGTTGATTTGAAAATTTCAATTTTCGATCATTGAATATTTTTCTACCCTCCTATTTCTTACGCATAAGTTGTTTAATCTACAAGTGAAACCATCGAAGTGCTTCAGGGGGTACTGGAATTTCAGTGATGAAGAAGATACACTCTTGTATCAATTGGAAGGATGTCTCTTTAGCAGTGATGTTGAAAATGTATTATTACCCCCATCGTACTACGGTCGCACTACGGACGGATCATGTCAGCAAAATTTGGGGGATTAAGTGCACAACAGATTTAAGATCTCATTGTTTCCACGAACAATATGGGATCAGAATAACATTGTCCGACCGTGGTAGGGGTAACATTCGGGTCAAAATTAGTCTGGTGTGTATTCATCCCATGCCAGACACCCAAGTGGTAGTTTGCAGGGTACTTAAATATCTAAAAATACGTTTGGTGATTCAATCAATTAGGGAAGGGGCAAGAAGAATTGAAGTCACTGGTAACTTGGAATGTATTCTGAGTGTTATGTTCCATAGTGGCTTAAAATATTATCACGAGCAGAAAGCCTTTGACGGGGCATTTCCAAATTTGATTTAGTTATCACAGCTCTGCAGTTTGGTTACCTCCTCTATCACATTTGCTTTGGGTACATTTCATTCAATATATGTTTCCAATAACCACCGAGTGGTCGCTTTTTGATCGTAAGATATCTCCAGGTCTTCTTTTCTCTCATACAGGGACAATACTTGTATTTTTCTGTGATATTTTTACAGCTCGCACTACGCTTATGACGTCTTAATTCATTGGATGAAGGGGTGCCAAATTCCCTCCCTAAGCCACCAAAATGTTCTTTTATTAGGTGTGAATTGATACGCACCCCAATGTCTTCCATTTTTTCCTCCAAAATTGCGCTAGGCTGATACTAATCTTAGTATCTTTTTCTCTCCCCTTACGCCTTCCTCGGTGTCTTATAAAAAAGGCACACGTGCATAGCAACCGTCGTAGCGTCAGGACCTCTGTCGCGCA
>NW_027286292.1:1697500-1952500 GCF_022747635.1 Hetaerina americana | reverse complement strand
GAATTACCTCTTTCGCAAAGCTTGCAGATTATCGTAACTTATTTTCCCGATCAAACGGCAACTAATGTTGACACCACAAAAATATCAGTAATCTGATTTGAGATAAATTGTTATTATCTGCTTTTTTGACGTCTCTTTCCGTGTAAAATCTTGGCGGATCAAAAACAGAGCCCTCAGATGTTAAGCTGACTGTTGATGAAATCCTCGCATGTAAACTTTTTTATTTGAATAAAAAATTGAAATAAACGTAACACATATCTTATGTGATCATTATAAACAATAAAAAAATAAAAATCGTCTAGTGTGGAAGTACTGCTAACATTTTCCATCTTATTTCCTACACGGATGGTTTCAATCAATGCTATTTAAATAGTACACAGGAATATAACTGGTTTTTGTGGATTTTCCCATCATCAGTATTTCCATTGGAAGTTTGACTTAATTTAGTCCTCCACTCGTCCCGCTTTTGTGCCTTTTCCCAAATGCATTGTTTCCAAAACTACAAATTCTATCATGCTCAGTTTCTATCGTGCAATGCCCGTAATGATAACAATAAGAAATGGACCTACGTCATGTAGTCATGATTTTTGTTCAAGGAGGTACACGCAAAGTTTACATAATAAATGCAAATAATATGTCAGTATTCACTGAGGAATTTCAAGAAAATGATAGATTGATTTTCCTCGACATAACTATTTCCATTAAAATCATCCATGCCTCTTCAAGCCAGGAAATAGGTCAAATGAACGAATGAAAATGAGTCAAGTCAAGAGAAAATGATTCAAGAAAATCTCCTTGAAACCTTAGGTTTTACGAAAGAAATTGCCGCTATTAGAAATAATCCTATAGCTTGCGGTCACACAGAGCGTCTTATAGGTATATCACCAGCTCAAAAGCCGAGATACTTTACACTGAATGAATTTTACACTCCTACACCCACGGAGACGCCGCATTGGCGTCCTTTTTAAATATTTTTGGGCAAGCCCCCACTGCAAGAGGCAGTCTCCCAAAAGGTTTGAGCATCAAAGCGGCAGATGAAAATTAATCGTGACTTAAACAGCCTCCCGTCAATAGTGATCAACCCCGGTGACACAAGGCATCCACGTGGAGCGGATGGCACACCGCCGACAACGCTCGGGTTGCTTGCGAGGCGTCCGACGGGCAGAGATGCGAAAGATGCTCTCGGGTGCGGTCAGAGGAAGACGGCAGTAATTTCACCGAATTAGATAGGAAGGTCGCAATTTGCAGCTCACCTCATTGGCGAAGCTCATACAAATACTGCCTTCGTACAAATAGACGAAAGGGTGGTGGATGGGCATTCGGGAACAATTGACCTGCGTAATGAAGATGGTACTCGGTACAAATGACCACTTCCCCCCCTGCATACCTCGCGCCTACTCCCAAACAATGCCCACCTCATTCCTCCCAGGGCCGAGTTACCCGGCCGTTCCCCCCTTCCACTCTTTTTCCGCCCCCTCCACCGCCTCTGTCCTCCCGCACCTCTCAGCCATCATTCCTGGACGAATTAAACAAATGTGTGTATCCGGGGCATGCAACGTTATTCCTAAAGATATTAGAGTTTGGTGATATTAATTGACTAATAAATGATATTTTCTGTGGAATTCAAAGTTCGTTTTATTTTCATATCATCATAATGGAATTCTACAATCTCTGTAAAACTATCCCTCAAATATCAACGGTTAAACGACACATTCCTTTGCCTATGCTAACAAAACACAACCTGACATCCGACCCTACCATAAACACTCCCTCAAATCTGCACATTTCTTCCCTCCTTTCATTCCGTCTAAAATGCTTCCTTTGGATTACTCCTAAAGGCAGTCCTCCACTTCCTCCCTCTTTTTTCTCACTGCCCACTTCAATCCCTCTCCGCCATACTCAACGTCCCTGCTGTCAATCCCCTTCTCCTTGGAAAACCTAATATGTATGATGCAATTCTTCTTCATTTCCCTACTACTGTGACCATTTTGGTCCAAAACACTTCCGATGTACGTAAACTGTTCCAGCTGCTCTAATTTTTGCCCTCCTATTTTTATATTAACATTGGCCTTTCTCTTTCCGGATAATCGCATAACCTTTGTTTTATTTATATTGAATCTCATCCCGTATCTATCGCACTGAGTTTCCAATTCACTCAGCAATGCTTGAAACCCCTTGGCTGACTGACAAACTAAAGCTTGGTCATCAGCATACCTCCCTGATTTTACGAATTCCCCTCCCACTTTAATTCCTACCTCAAGTTCTTCCCATGCCTCTTAAGTCATTTCCTCTGCATACAGGTTGAACAGGAACGGTGATAATGGGCAACCCTGCCTTACACCTCTTCCTAGCACTCCGTTCCCACCTAGCACCTGAGCATTCTGAGATACGTGCAGGTTGCAGATTATCCTCTTGTTCCTCCAATATATTTCTATTTTCTGCAATATACTCATTCGTTTTTTCCAATTCACCTTATCTAACGTCTTCTCGAAATCTACGAAACAGACAAATAGATCCATGATTTAATTCTATATTCCTCTTTATAGTGGTCTCAATACTTCAGTGGCATCGTGCGTGCGTCTCCCCTTCCTAAACACAAACTGATTTTCCCCTAAGTAATCATTTGCCCTACTCTCTATCATTTTGTTGATGATGTTGAAATAATTTGAGTTGCAGGCGAAATCAAGCTTTGTGTTTTGAAGTCCGCAATTATCGTTGCCTCTCTTTTTTTGGAATAAGAGCTAACACTGATCGGACGAAACCTTCCGGCCAAATTATTCTCTCATAAATGCTACGAATTAGCCCATAAAGAACCTTACTATCATATTTTCCTAAACCATTTAGTAGTTCTGCAGGAATGTTGTCTACCCCCCACGGCCTTATTTGATCTCATCTTCCATAGTGCCCATTTTATCTCGCCATCGAGTAAGCCTGGACCTATACACTCTTAATCAACGTCTAATTCTCTGCCCATGTCCAAGCTTGCTGGCCGCATGTCGCTAACATACAGTTTATCTATATATTCCTTCCAAATCTCTTAGTTCTTCTCCGTTCCAATAATAATTTTTCTGACTTAATTTTGATTACTTGCACGGATTTTCCTGACACCCTTGCCTTGCGCCACATCAAGGTCGTAGTGTAAAGGCCTGGGGAAGGTGGTCCATGTCTAAAGTATTACTAAAAGGTACAACAGATTAGTGAAAGCCATACGATGGATACACGCCTACAACATGTAGTAATATTTATTTTGTAGGTCATTTTAAAAATTGGTCTTAAAATCAATGGAAACGCTCGGGAAAGCCAACCATGATTTTTCATTCATCCACGGTTGAGCCACCGTCGTCACTCGCTTACGCTAGGAACGTTTTTCAATGGGGACTCAGTTAATACGAGACCTTGGTGGGAAGGAATTCTGAGAAAACAATTATATCTATAAAGGTTCCAGGTTGCGTCCGGGAATTACCGTCGCGTAGGTTGGCTCGTTGGACAACAGTTTCGGCCCCAGTCCTGGAGGCGTCTTCAGGTCGAAGAATAATATACTTCGACCTGAAGACACCTCCAGGAAGGACTTGAAGGACCTCTACCTTGGGGAAGGAAACTGTTGTACAGCGAGCCAACCTACGCGATGGTAATTCCCGGAACCAGCGTGGGACCTTCGCCAGAAAGACGTTACGGAAGCCCTAAGATCAATTATATCCATGAATACACTGAAAGATTCCATGAGTTATAAGAGAATGCCCGGTAGTTTGCTTGGGCAGCCTTGAGAATGTGGAAATTAAGTTTTATGTGGATCAGTGAACGTACTTAATATGCTCATATGACATAAAATTAATTTCTTGCTATATGGTAATTATTTTTATTCAACGTCTTGCACTTCATAATGCTTCGAAAAAATCTTATTGGACCCAAATGATCTTAAAGCATCGATAGGTTTTTGGAGTTAAATGAATATATGGAATTATGGTAAATACTAAAAACAATGGCTCGCACAATGTTGTGTACGCTACTAATTAGAGTGTAGGTATCTCATGAGAGAAAATCTTACCGTCGTAGCATGTAATTGATGGAAGCATGTGATTACACCAAGAAATTACTTGGATCTGGTACCCCTCTTTACGCAACCTAAGTGCGAGTATTTGCCCCTTGGTATTCCTCGTGGAACTTACTTTCTTCTATATTGGCAGGTTTTCTCTTTGTATGTTAATATGGTAAGCCCAATCATTTTAGTATGGTTTTTCCTTTCCTTATGTTGACCCACATCGCCTTCCTCTCTGCGTGCTTCCTCATTCTTCACTTAATCTGCTCATTTGATTCCCCTATATTTAGTATTATATTAAACAGAAAGGTTACCCAAAAAAGCATGTCATTTTTAAGGCATACAAGCATTCAAGTCTTGCGTGATCTCTTCGTGAAGCAAGGAGCTCCGAACTTAATTCCGCCTGAGTTCACATGCAGCTTACTACAGCTGATCCCGAAGCAATTTCGTTTAACACATCAGGCGAATTTTCTCTGAAACTTTTCCAACTCCTTTACTAACATGTTTTTCTCGTGCATTCCAAACACTTGCTGCATATTGCTGCAAATGTGGCATGGCTAAAGTGGAGTGACACCTCACTCTTAACTTTTTCATGGCATTTTTCTAATACCCGTCAAATCAAACCTAGGTGACTTAAGGCCTATCCGCACATTCTAATGGTTCCACCTGTTATAAAATGCTCCATTCGATCCCATCGGTTTTGCGTATTGATTTATTTCATTTATTTATTTATATTATTTATTTCATGAATTTCATTCAGTTTCAATCAATTTCATTCCATTTCATTCCATTTCATTCCATTTCATTCCATTTCATTCAATTTCATTCAATTTCATTCAATTTCATTCAATTTCATTCTATTTCATTCTATTTCATTCTATTTAATTCTTATTTATTTCGTTTATTTTATTTATTTCATTTATTTATTTATATTATTTATTTATTTCATGAATTTCATTCAATTTCATTCAGTTTCAATCAATTTCATTCAATTTCATTCAGTTTCAATCAATTTCATTCAGTTTCAATCAATTTCATTCAATTTCATTCAATGTCATTCAATTTCAATCAATTTCATTCCATTTCATTCAATTTAATTCAATTTAATTCAATTTAATTCAATTTCATTCAATTTCATTCTTATTTATTTCGTTTATTTCGTTTATTTCGTTTATTTCGTTTATTTCATTTATTTCATTTATTTCATTTATTTCATTTATTTCATTTATTTCATTTATTTCATTTATTTTATTTATCTCTTTATTTTATTCATCTATTTTAAAACATTATTCAGCAGTAGTACCAATTTACAGTGAAAAATAATGCAAAAACATGAAAGAGGACAAAATGCAATAACAGAGTAACAATAAACAACGAGATCCGAACATGGACAGGGGAAAAAATTAATTTGTTGAGAGGTGGGATAAAGCTTGGGTGGTGAAATTATTTCATGATAAATAAAAAGGATGGAGAGTGTGAGGGGGAGTGAATTTAGAAGGGAGGAGAGGCGAAATAAAGGTGAGCGCTTGGTGAGAGATATCCCAGGAATAGATAGATAGAGTAGGGAGTGGGTGCGGGTGGATCGAGTATGGTTTTTCCTGTTTAATTTACCTTTCATCACAAACTCCAGTACTGGACACTTTTTGATACTTAATTATAATCTCCATTCCATAGATCATTCCGATGTCTGGTCTAGATAATTTAGGAGTAGCACTCACACTGCCAGTTTCCTTATTACTCCGCAAATCACTGTCTTTTCTGCAAATAACTAAGATTAGTGCTAAAGTTCTAGGTTGTTGATGCATAACAAGAGGATTAGGGGTCCTATAAAACTTCACTGGGGCACTCCTGAAGTTACGTCTGCCTCTCATCAACTCCACTCGTCGACAACAACTTTCTGTTTTCGATTCGATAAGAAGACCCTAATCCAATAAGTCACTTTCTAGTCAATGCTGAAATATATTGGTTTGTGTTTCGATTTCTCACGAGAGACCTTATCAAAGGCTTTCTTGAAATTTAAAAATAGAGCATCCACTTGGGTTTTCGTTTCCTTCAATTTCAAGACATCACAAAAAAAGTCCCAGTTCTATTTCGCATGATCTGCTTTTCCTAAAGCCGTGTTTGTTATGAGGGAGTACACTCCTGCCGTCGATAAAGGCCATTCTAACGCTAACAATGATATTTTATAAGAATTTGCATGATATCGATGTTAAATAAATCAGTCTGTAATTAATGGGGTCATCCCTATCACCACTTTTGTTGAGAGTGGTTCGGCGAGCTAGTTTCCGGTCGTGAGGTATAGAAACTTCTTCTATCGACTCGTACAAAAACTGTTTTTGACCAAGATGTAATGCCTTCCGCTAGTTTCGCCGGCATCCTAGCAGGGATTATCTCTGGATCTGGGGCTTTGTTTGGTTTTATGTGTCGGAGATATTTTTCTACTCCTTCCTCGAACAAATATGTCGCCCATGAGCTCTCCAGGTTAGTGAGGGGCTTTGTTTTGTGCACCAGGATTTTTTTATGTAGACGTTCTGAAAGCGACCTGTGTCAGTTTAATCAGCGTTTGCCGTTTAAGAATGCAAAGTTGGACGCCTCCTTTGTATTTTCCTGAAGTGAGACCAACATGATTTTGGGTTATTTTCTAAATATTCGAATAAAATTTCCCTTTTAAAGATAAATATTGCTTTTCGCATGATATTTTTCGTTTTTTCTGGCATTCTACGAGTTTATCATTTGAAACACTCGTTTAATTTTCGTAATTCATTTTTAAGCTGTTTTTAAAATTCAAATGGATCCCTCCTGTCTCTTGTACACCGCTCTGGTCCCCCTATTGTACTATCGGGGTTTATTATTATCGCGTTAAAATTTGTGCGGAAGAAACTTCTCTATCCCGTAGTATATAGTATTGAAGAACTTTTCCAGGCATTCTCTGTGTCACTGCTTTGAGTTTCCAACCTGAATATGTGCAGTTCGAGGGTGAATTTCTCCCGAAGACCATTAAGTTCTCGTCATTGGAAAGATACACTTCACACTTTTCCTTGACCATATTCACGAACTAAGTTTAAATTTCTAATAATGTATCTTTGTGTTTGCCAATGCCCTCAGTTATGTCCACGTTTGTAACAATCGCTGGTTTATTAGCTGCAAACATTTTGAGTATACTCGTGTTTGCGATTCAGCTATTTGTTCCTACGAATTCAGTCAATGCGTAGAGAATGTTCTACACGAATCGTAAGTTAGCCAGATTAAAGGTATATACCTGTAATCCGGCCTGTAACCTGTATATACCGAATAATTATCTGAATTAATTGCCAGCAGATTAAAGCCGCCGATGAGCATGAGTGTACTGTTGGTGTGCTTGGTTAGGAGTTTGTAAAATGGTTAATCCCTGTTTTGAGAGAGCGTCTACGTATGTTAGAGTCAAGTGGTCTGTAGAATGAACATATCAATATGCTTCTATGATAATAATTCCTCGAGGAACACTGAAAATTTTCTATACCATGTCGTTTTCATAACGAGGACTACTGAGTTGTGAGTTAAGTGCAATGTACACTCCTCCGCCAAGAGCGTTAGGTCTATGTTTTCTGCAGATGATGAAACTTTAGGAAAAACCTCGCTGTCTGCAATATCTTCTCAAATTCAACTTTCAATCCTGGTGAAGATAACCCCTTTTTACTTTCAAAGATGTGTTCTATATCCTATCTCTTATTTTTTACGCTTCGGCCATTTGATGTGATAATATTAATGCCCCTTTGTTTGCTTGAAGTGGGATTGCAATTTCGCATCTCACGGATATCATAATTATTTTTCCACCGAAAGCTGTAAGTATCTAATCTGATTGGCCTTAAGAAACTTTAATTAGTAATTATATCCCCAGAATGAGACCTGCGCTCTGAACTACAACTACGCTAAACGTTCGTTGTGTGTTCGTCTACCCTACGTGCTACTCCCTGTGATGCCTTGTTCGCATAATAAATGAACCTCCGAACGACTGAGTAGCTCCAGACACGATGAAAAGGCAGCAGGTCAATAAGATCCACTCCAATAAACCGACAAAAAATTTCTCTGTTGACCATTCAACCCTGCCATACGACTCCGTATTATGCTACTATGGCCAACCCACAGGGCGACACAAGAAATTCTTCAAGTTTACTCGGACTTTAAACTACATCCTGACCCGCTTCACCTCCGAATTCAGGTTCTTAAATGAACGCAGGATTCCTTCTCGGACCTGCGACTCGTGACCCCGTTGTTAATTCTCCCGACAGGTGCTAAAATTCGTAGCTTGCAGGAGCCCACGCCCCATGGCCTTTGTCACCTTAGCGGAAATTCGGAGGTGGATTTCTAAAAGTGGAAAATATGACATAATAATAAAATTCATATTATTCTACCCCAAATTATTTCACCGGCGTAATATTATAATAGAAATATTCAAGTGTTCTAAAAGAAAATATAGAAGCAGTGGCTTTAATATTTTGTTTTTACATTAGTTTCTTATGCCATGGATCAGTCACGTAATGGGAGTCCAGTGGAGGCTGTGCCCTTATCTCTTACCACGACGTGATATTTAGTGCTCAGAGCATGACATACATCTGCGAGCAATCAATGAAAAATCTCTCGCTTATTTCGACATGTACTTGTGTGTTTAACGCCGATAAATCGGTAGCGTAATTTTGCTGAACTTGATGGCCCTTAGGCTATATTTACCACAGTCACCGTGAGCTAACGATACGGGCTCCTTTAAATAGTAGGATTTGAAGTTAAGCTCCGTAAAACACGAGCATAATGAGTGAAACACGTGCAATCATTCCGCACATTGTTTGCCTCGGAATTAAGCCGAAACCAACTACTTAAGTCCTTAACGCAATAAATCCTTGCCCGTAGTTGGTTTACCGAAGAAAATACGTTGATCGTCGGCCAGGTCACTAGTCCCGCCCATACCTCGGCAGGCGGAAGGAAGTTGCGACGCAGCCTTTTCCTAAGCCGGACTTCCACGGCCAATACGAGGGTAATCCCTGAAGTACCCGGCCCAACAAGAAAACACAAAAAATTTGGAAAAAAATGTATTTTTTTCAACATGTGTATATGTCAACATAATCTCTTTTCAGCTCTATATACTTTTCCCAGCGATGTTCAATGAGTTCGATACCTGTTTTATAATAAGAACTATCTTGCTCCTTAAAACAGCCATTGACTGCCGACATCTCTTCTTAACGGTTGGAAAATCTTCAACCACCGAGTCATTTTTTCAAGTTTGCGAAGAGAAATTAATCCGAGAGAGCTAAATCTGGCGAATAGGGGGTATGAGGTAGCAATTTAAACTTTAATTCATGAAGTTTGTTAATATGTCTCGGGTGTGAAGTAATGGACTCATGTTTCTTCCATGGCTCCATAATTCTGCTTTGTTGCTGTAAAACTTTACTAAACACTCGATTGAAACATCTTCAGGACACACAATCTTCAAAACACAAAACAAACCATAAACACAGTAATCAACCCGAAGGCCGCTTTGGTAGGTGATGGTACGTAGAGTTCACCTAGTACTAAGCCCGATGGCGAGTGAAATTCACACATCAGGGTAGGGGGGCCAGTTCCTTTCCCTGTGCCAGTTATGGTTTCCCAGGAAGATCTGGTACCCGAAAAATCACATAGCTGGGGTGGAGCTCCAGGTGCCCAGAGTGCTTTGCCCGAGAATCGAACCCGGGACTCTCCCGTCAAGTCTATACCCCCTGGACTACCTGGATCCACGCACACAAACACCAACACACACACTTACATATATATATATATATATATATATATATATATATATATATATATATATATATATATATATATATAGGGTTCGTCCGGAAAATAAGTGTACTGAGCTCAGGAAAAAAAATTTATTACACTTTTACATATCTTAAGCTAATATTCCTCAAAATAGGACCCTTGTGAGTCGATACACTTGTTCCAGCGGCGTTCCCATTCCTGGAACGCTCCCGCGAAGGCATCATCGGGAACCTCTCGAAGACACGTCGTCACGGCCTCTTTGACGGCGTCCAAAGTCCCGTATCGCGTTCCTTTCAAACTCCTCTTTATCTTCGGGAACAGAAAGAAGTCCGGTGGTGCCAAGTCCGGGCTGTAGGGCGGGTGCGGCAGCGTTGCCACGCCGTGCTTGGCCAAGAAGTCCGACACGACAAGCGCGGTGTGAGACGGCGCATTGTCGTGATGCAGCCGCCAGATGTTTTTGATCGCTGGCCGGACGCGGGCGACTCGTTTTCGAAGCCTGTCGAGCACTTGGACGTAAAATGCAGCATTTACAGTTTGTCGTTCAGGTACAAATTCGTAGTGGACGACTCCCCTTTTGTCAAAAAAGACAATGAGCATCGCTTTGATCCGAGATTTGCTCATGCGAGCTTTCTTTTGACGGGGTGATGATGGGGTGTGCCACTCCGCACTTTATCTCTTCGACTCCGGGTCGTACTCAAAGATCCACGTCTCGTCACCCGAAACAACGTTCTCTAAAAAATGTGGATCATTTTTGCAGTGATCCGCAAGTTGTGTCGCGATTTCCAAACGATTGAATCTTTGATCATCACTGAGCACTTTCGGCACCAACTTTGCACAAATTTTTCGCATCTGTAATTGCTCCCTAATAATCTCGTGCACTATTGTTTTTGGCACATTACACTGCTCTGCTATCATCCGAACACTAAGACGACGATCAGAGTTCAGTACATCGCGAACTTTTCGCACATTTTCGTCGGTGAGTGTCGTTGATGGGCGTCCAGGCCGTGGTTCGTCGTCGACCTCTTCTCTGCCCTCCACGAACATCTTGTGCCACCGAAAGATCATGTTTCTGGACATGGCTGACTCCCCGTAAGCCTGGTTAATCATACCGACAGTTTTGGTAGACGATTTCCCAAGCTTTACCGCAAATTTGATGGAATAACGCTGCTCCAAAAACTTCGGCATCGCGTTCCGTGACGTGGGTCGAGCGTGGAGGTTCGCGTTAACAGAACTTCTCACTACACCACAGCTCAGAGCCGATGGCTTTTTCAGCGTCGCTTGCCAACATACCCCCCTCCAATCGCAGCCCGTCAGAGCGGTGCTGGGCGCGCCTGGAGCGGCGGGAAAAAATCAGTACACTTATTTTCCGGACGAACCCTGTATATGTATATATATACATATATATATGTATATATATACATATATGTATATATATGTATATATATACATATATATATATATATATATATATGTATATATATACATATATATATATATGTATGTATATATATATATACATACATATATATATACATATATATATATATACATATATATATATATATATATATATATATATATATATATATATATATACTTATGTGTGTGTGTGTGCGTGTGCATTCACTTTAGCAACTGTACTTATTTGGTCTGTAAATATGATTAGTTGAGGTAATGTTGCACGATTCATCCTTGAAGAAAATATGCCAGCTTTTAATGAGGGCAGTTACATCGAATAGTCAGGGAAGTTTTAAAATCTTTTGGGAAAGTGATTGTTCGGCTAATTCGCAGTCTCCAGCCTTGATCGTTTCATGAAATAATGAAAATTTCAACATTGCGGTTGTATTCGTCATCATCTTTCGATTGTCCTCCCATTAATACTGTTACTTGCGTTCAGCGAGAGTTAGTAATTATTTCCGCCTGGATGGGACACCGAGGATATTGAGCAGGGGAATTCATGAAATAATAAATTAAGTTTTTATGACTCGAATGATTTTGATTATTGAAGATTGTTGTTTTGTCGGGTGATGGAATATTACTGGTGGCCCCCAAGTGCTCCAAATAGTTATCTTTAGTATGCCACTCTGCTGAACCCCGGTGTTCACGGCGAGCCACGAGGGGAGGCCATTCTCCTGCTTTCATTTCTGTCCAGGACGAGCAGGCACCCAACGGAATTGCCGGATTGCACAATTCTAGTTGCGGGAGATCAGGTCGTCTTCGTTCTTCAAATACCACTTAACCGTTGAGACCAGAGCTCTTATTTCCTCATTATTAGCTAGCTTATGGGGATTAATTCCTTCGAAAGTAAAAGGTTTCACTCGAAAACAAAAACAGAGGAGAGAATCCGGAATGGCGGTTTCTTGCTCTTCGAAAATACCTTCGGGAGTTTGCCGAGTTATAGATCGTCAAATATAACTGCACTATTTTTAAATTCGCCATGTTGTATAATAACAATAATAAACAATATCTTCAAGCGTGATGAAAATACTTTTATGCATCTCGATTTTCTAAAGTTTTCCATTTGCATCTGAGGCCGTTAATGGACATAGTCCATGAAAGTATATGTTGACTAAGTTGACTATTTACCCTTTCATATCATGTTCATTCCATATTCCACTCATTGTACGACAGGACCTCGTCTTATTTTTAAACTCTGAGACGTTAAATATGCCAGCGCGTTTTGGCATTCCATGCAGAGCAGAAATTTCCATCCTCTGGGTGCCTCAAAAGGAACGAATGGGTACACGTGCATACATTTAATTAAACAAACCTTAAGGGACTCACAATGTTTTTAATTTGAATAGTTCATATTCATTATAATTACTGCTGAACGTAAATTTTAATAAATGAAAATATTTATTAATTACGGTAGTCATAAATCTACTGTTATGTATTAAAAACCTTTTCAGTGTAAAACCCCCTCAAAAATAAGCTGTAGCAGTAACTGAGTTACCATAGGAGATCAAATGACATGTACGTATGTGTGAGGGTTTTTCGTACGTCTATGGACCTCTGAACGAGGATGCACATTCAATAACATATATCTCGATGTAGTAAGACACAACGGTACGGAGTTAAGTTACGGAAAATGTACCGTCACAAGGTGAAGAATCAAATTATCGGGATATCAATTATTACAAAATAACAGGAGAAACCAATCACTGACAGTTGTGCTGCAATATGAACTCTATATTCAAAGAATCTATCCTGAATTGCAATTGCTGCTATTTGCATAATTTAAACTTGAAAGGACTATTGCTGGATCAATTTCAATGAACGATTCATCCAAGTATTTATTGTCTATTTCCGTAAAACATAAAAATGAGAATATCATTCCATAGGGTCATCTCTCTCCTCACGTCTGTTCCCTTATCTTTCACTCCAAAAAATTGGGGAACACCGAAGAAAATACATATATCTACTTTGACCGCGCCCATTGTCTCAGTGGTCATCAGAAGAAATACTATGTAGGGACGCAAACTTGTGAAGGAGGTCTGAGCATGATTTTGGTGTCACCAGGTCGTCTTACGTTATTACATAGAGGGGAGCAGAATGCTAAGTTGCTGCAAATTTGGAGAGAAAAAAATACTCTTCCCGAATTCCTTACGTTATGAGCAAATTAGAATGGCTGGAGGCATCACTTTTTTAGTGACGCCTTCAACCATTCCAATTCTCCAACTTAGTTGAGAGCAAATTAGAATTAAGGTATAGGAGGAATAATAAATATATATGATTGATTTCAGCGTTCATTTAAAGAAATCTAATCAAATCAAAGAACTCAATTTTTGATAATATAAACATATAGTTTGATTACTCCTATCTCCAACAGATATATATTGTCTCTGAAGGATACGTATACGTTTTCTCCGTGAGAAGTCATGGGGTGACAGCGACGTCTAAGTAATTAATAATGTTAAAAATAGTGAGACGAGGTACCAAAATTCGCCTGTCACAGAATTTGTAGGAAACTGTGCGTCGGATTTATTTTTCCTTTACTGTATGAGTCGGGTACCTTTTGTGAAAAATTGACGATTAGAAAGTAAGGTTTGAATGGTAGAGAAAATAGGCCGGGAATTCCGCAAAAATTTCCATTCTAGATAAGGCAAAGGATTTGAAATGAGTTAAAAGGGCATTTGAGAACACATCTGACACCTAAGGAATTATTTAAATCGCACATTTAAATGGAAAATTAAACCATTTGGGGTGAGGGGTGAACGAAAAAGTGTGTGGAAGAAATATTGGGAGGTGATGATTGGGGCGATGAGGGGCGCGGCAGAATGGGGGGCGGGAATGGGAGAGGAAGGGAGCCATGTTTTTTTAGACGGCATGGAGGCAGGTAGATGCAGCGTAAAGAACGAAGAAGGAAATGAGATCGGGAAAACAAACGGAAGTTCTCGTGATACGCATGTAGAAGATGTTACTAATAATAATTATTATTATTATTTGACCCCTTCTATTAGAATCGGGCAATTCATTGTTTCAATTTTTTTGGGTACCTTACTTAACGTTAACCCCCAATACAATTTCGTTTATTTTTTTACAAAAGCCAAAATATGAGTGTCTTGCCCTTCCTTTCCGTCTTTCTCCCAGTTCCTACTTTATCTTTTGTTGATAAATCTATCCAATATTTTCCTATTCGGTTCCTGGTGAAAATATTTCCCAATTTTCTGAACGTTTTGTGAATATCCAAGGATAGCTTCCAGTTCGCGTCTTTCCTCGGCATGAATGGGGCAATAAAGGACTCTTGTGTATTGCCGTGTCCTCCTCCATCATGCATTCACACGTCCCCTCCTTTTTTTCCTATTTTCTTGAGGACTGATCTAAACTCCCCGTGTCCTGTTAAAATTTGCGTAATTCCTTTGTAAGTTTTAAAGTTGATCTTCATTCTTTCCTTCACGCGAGATAGGAATCGTCTGATGGTTTTCCCCTTTTCTGATGTTTCCCATGCCCGTTCCCATTTATCCAGGAAATTCGCTCCTGTTCCTGCTTCATTTCTCAGTTGGAGACAAAGTCTCATCTCCTAGAGCGGCCTCTTCCATCTGCCTCATCCGTGACTTGATGCTTCTTTCCTCTTTTGAGAATGTTATCGGCTGTATCCCAGTTATTATTTGTAGAGCTTCATTACCGACCGTATTTTAGCTCCCGGATATTGCAATTAGGCAAGATATTTGGGCCTCCTCCAGTTTCCTCCGGATTCTGCTGTAATTTAGCCTCTCTCCCCATACCTCACAGCCGAATGCCAGTATTGGGATGGTGACTCCGTTGTATATACTTCTGAGGCTATTTTTGGTGCTGCCAAATCTGTTTGTTTTTTGACCGTGGAATACCTACCTTTAATAGGAATAATACCTCGAACGAAATGTTTCTTTTAGACCGAAAAATGATATAGTTTGTCTATTTGTTGGATTTAAGTTGTCGTTTTTCCTCAACATAACTGATACTCAGAAAAAAAACAAGGTCCAGCTCATCAGTTACGCATGGCGGCGTGCTTAACCTTCGTCCACGAAGGCTCCGATAAGGAGTCCGGGGCATTGCTAGGGAAGATAGGTGTGTTAAAAGAAGTGAACAACCGAGGAAAGGAAAACCTATTGTTGGTGCAGAGTGGATAAGTGGAAGGAGTGTGGTGGTGGTGGGGATGGGATGAGGGTACATATGTGGCGGCACGAACAGGGCCTCACTGTTCCTTCGGGAACATTCCTTCTTTAATGGAATCCTGGACTCTTACAAATTACACCTTCCGTGGTCCTCGTACCGCAAGACCCATTTTTACACATCCTTGCGGCAAGGTGCGGAGTTAGATGCAGATGCATATCTCATGGTGCACCATTTCTTCGGGTTTAATCGCCACTTCGGCGCTCGAGCAGCGTTGCCTCACGACCGTGCTCGTCCGCTTTCGCGCAGATGGGATCTTGCTGTTTAATAATGAAAATTCGCGGTGTAACCCACGAGGTCACTCCGCGAACTTCCGCTTGCGGAATATATCGCGCCATTCCTCGCGCAATCCGGAATTTGTCGGCGGTCGAACGTATCTTCGCCATTACCAGTCGACCGATTTCGCTCAGGAAACGTCCAATCACATCCTGGAAGCACAGAGTGGGTAATTTCTCATCAATGCCCACCTCTTCTTATAAATCCACTCGCGACTTGATTTCAAACCCTCCCCCACTCTCTCGCATCCCCATGCTACGCGTGCAGGATATGCACCATGGGGCAAAAAGAAAGAAATTGCAGAGCACACGGCTCGAGTAGAGATGAATTCAACTCCTCTTCGTTCTTAAAATTTTACGTAATATTTTTTCCTTCTTAAAAAGCACGGAAATGTAGTTATATCCTAAGGCTCTTCAATGAAATAATACCCTTTAATGTTCCATGGACATGCCTCCATTCTCCTTTGTTATCAACCCGGACGTCGTGCTTCGCGGACCGCGTTAATCCTCTCCGCTAAATGCCGTACAAATTTAAACATATTCCACGCAAAAGCTATTCGGAATGTCTCCGAGAGAATTGGACGGGGCAGATTAATTCGCTGCGCGTGGCAGTGGCATCCGGAAGACAATTTCATCGAATTGGTGCGTAAGTCAACGATTGAGAGATTTGAGTGCTTATGCACCGCTGGAGGATATGATAAGATTCTAAAATCATGATAACTCGTGCAAACCAGCAGTGAAGAATAATTACTCAGCCAACATAGGAGAGGAAATGGTCTCTACTCGGAATATGAATCAAATCGTTGAATAACTTTGCTATTTGTTATTTTTCAGCGAAAGAATTTTACTCGATGCCACATCGGCTTTCTTCTGTTTAGAAAAAACAGGAGAAAGCTTGTTTTAATAAAACTTGTTGAGAAAAACACTTAGAAACAACCATTGCTAAACCATAATGTCTAAAGCTGCTACTGATGGCGGGGACGACCGCTTTGCCCACACGTCACGCCATGAACCACCGCCATTAGGCAGGTTCTTTTATGATTACTAAACAATCCAACGTGCTCAAGTAAAACGCGATATGAGTTGGAAGGGAACGAAGAAAAAACTTGAGCAATGTTATTCAACTTCCGTGCTTCTTCCCTGGGTGCACTGGTTCAAAATTCCATTCTTTTACATTACGCGTTGGCGTCATTCGAAACAATGTGGCCAAAAATTTCTTGCCACTATCGATTGTTTCGGGAAACTGAGGTTATTGGTGATTCCACGTAGCCTCTCATTTCTCTTTACTTGCTAGAAGAGTTCATTACGCTTGGAGGACACGGATCATCATCAGCAATTATCGTCAGCTTGGGTGATTCGGAGGCAAAGATCGTTTCGTAAGCGTTTCGTACTAAGAGGAGTACGAGGGAAATCTTAATTTATTGAGCATACTGCTATGCCCAATAAATACGCGAATTGAGGTCATAAAAACTTTATTTTGCAACATTTAGTCTTAATAGATTTGGCCCCCTTCAAAGTACTCTCGATTTGTTGCTATGCACTTATTTTTCACTCTTAAAAGCACCTTTGGAAGTCCGCGGCAGTTAGGCTTTTTAGTTTTCTCGTCGTTTCTTGCTTTATTGTGTCCACATCTTCCCAGTGATGTCCCCTCATCACAATTTTGCATTTTTGGAATAGGAAAAAGTCGATGGGGGCGAGATCTTCAGTTCATCAGTTATCATTTAGAAAGTTTTTCGACGACCGGTAGGGAAAGGGGACCGTATACGATCAACATTGTCGTCAACACAGGTGGTTGAAGGTCGTCCCGGCCTTGCATCATCCGTGGCGTCTTGTCGCTCATCTTTAAAAGGCTTAAGCCATTTGAAAACGGATGTTTTCTTCAGGGCATTATCACCGTAAACAGCTGTCAACATTTCAGTTATTTCTTGATAACTCTTACCGCACTTCACCAAAAAACTTGATGTTGATTCGTTGCTCCGTGATTTCGCCAATTTTCATTTTCGACAAACAGTAAAAACAAGGACAACAGAAACTAACACATTAATGACATCATATGCAAAGCTCAACGGTCGGCCAAGTACAGACGGCTCATTGGGTCTCAGGCAACTAGCGCCGCTAGTGGGCGGGGCTATGGTCCGCGTCATGGTCACCAGATTGCACCAGTTCGCGCATTTATTGCACATACCACGTAGATTTCTTACCTGGATTCCAAAACCAAGGCTCACGGATTAATAGGCAGGTGCATCTTGCCCTGACCACATCGGCCGGGAAAGGCTAAAAGGTTCCAAGGATTCTGGATGACGTATTTTAACTCACCATCGTTCGAGTTTCCATATTCAGGGTGGATGATTGAAAGGGTCAGGTGGAGTCGAATTCGAGATCATATGCTTTTAATGAGTCTCCGAGATGGGGGTCGCATAATTCTTTTAGACTCCATGTCTCTGCTGAAAAATTAGCCTCAAAAACCAATCTTGAAGAGTGTAGATACAAACTTTAGAACATGTTAGCTCTGAGGAGACTGGAGATGCGATTGAACGTTCCCGTTGCGGATGAAAGAGGACGCTCGTGGATGTCAAGTCCACGAAATAACGGGAGAGGTGAGCGAATGACTTTCTCGAGTGGAGGCGGGCGTCCGAATGGCAAAGGGCGTTCATTGGAAGCGACTTGCTAATCCGTGGTCGTGTGTCAATTTGACCCTGAACGCTCGGGTTTGGCAACCCAAGCCCGTGAGATTTTTCCACTTGGATTCCTAAGCTGAATACGAATTCGCCAGCGGTTAGTGTCAAGGATGGAAGAATTCCTCCTCCTCGCCAGTGACCTTGCTTGAGGCTGACAAGCTAAGCAGCAGCTATGTACGCAAATGACTGATTCGTGGACTCCAGCCGTTAACTGCAGCGGGATATTTTTCACTATTGCATTCGTGTTCTCTTTCAATCACCACATTGCATTTAATGCGGGGAAATCCTTAATCCGGTGCATGCTTTTTCTCGAGGGGCGACCTTTCAACCCCGGGACTCGCCACTGTCTGAACTTGGAAGTCGTCCTTCCTGAAACGGCGCTTTTAGAGTGAGACTTGAGTGATGAATGTGACCATATTTTTCGTTCCGTTTTGCCAAAACAGTGTCCTTAGATTTGGAGCGAGAACTGACCGCGAATCACGTTAGGCCGTATATTTTTCGCTTTACTCAGAAGTATACTCACACGTCCAACTCTCTCTCTTTTCAAAGAATTGCTTTTGAACTTTTGTCTCATTTTGATGAATGGACAATTGGCGAATTATTCTGGGGTTTTTTGACCAGATAAGCTTGGAGTAATATTTTGTAGGAATTGTGTATAAGGAGGAGAGCGATATTAGGTGGACGAGTATATTTAGACGAGAAGGAAGTTCATTGACTGCCCCGTAGGGAGGTATTCGAGCACTGTTCCACAACTCTTCCATTTGCCGACTACCATTATGCGCTTTGGTTTCTCACTCTAGTGATCCGTTTATCATATTCGGTGGAGATTTGTAGCACCATACCTGATGTTCCCTGGCGCTCGTGACCAATTCCTCTACTTCGAGCCATCGAAAACCGACACCGGTTGGTGAGTTTAACAGACTTCCGATGCGGAATTGATGTCATTACATTGTGTGAAAGTAAATTTAATGAGGTTTGAGGTAGGCTGTTCAGCTTAATTATCTTATCGGACTCCAAAGTTATGAGGAATTTACAGTAATTCCAAGAGACTTTTATGCCCACGTTACCATTTAGTCACGAGAACCCGTCAACGAGTCACCGTTTCGTCGTTGTTTGATGAGTTACGGTAAAACTTAAAATTGAAATGGCTTGCGTTTCTGCGTATCAAAATCAGTCGCAATCCACCCTAATGGGGCCGCTCTACTCCGACCTATCGACCTTGATAGGTAAGAGTAGAGCGCATCTCCTAGTACCATAACGTGTAAAACAAACACACACCAGGGTTGAGAGGTGCAAGTCTTCCGCACTCGCCGTTTTTTATTTCCCATGCGGATCAAACAGCATTCCCATTTCAACATACATTATTTCTCAAACTCATGCCATTCGGATAATATGATCAGTATGATTCGGCGTTTTATGATCCGTGATAGAGAATTCTATTTCGTAATTGATCATTCTCAACAGGTTATTTTCGAGTTTTAATAATCTAATGGATTTATTTAAATTGGGTCAATTGCGCTCTTCTTCTTATTGACCCAAAAAACCCCAACATGAGTAATCCACGCCGTACCCGGAGTCATCAATATGATTTGAAAAACCTGGGCCCTCTGACCCATGACCGGAAAATCAACCCACCGCACAATTCCGTGTTATTCAAAAAACCCTCTTTACGACTCCAAAAAACTAAATAATTTTTAAGCACCTTCACTTTGGCGTCTGTTACAAGGCTCTTCACGGAACTGACAGGCGAAAGAAGCCCGAATCGTGCTACACAAAAAATACCTGAAACACAGTCACCAATCATATCGAAGGTGGTTTGATAGGTGATGGCAGAGTTCGCCCAGTACTAAGCCTACTGCGGGAGAAATTCACACAACAAGGTCTATAATACGCATATATATGTGTGTGTGTGTGTATATATATATATACATATATATATATATATATATATATATATATATATATATATATATATATATATATATATATATATATATATATATATATATATAACCATAAACACAGTAATTAACCCGAAGGTCGGTTTAGTAGGTGATGGTAGAGTTCACCCAGTACTAAGCCCGACGGCGTGTGAAATTCACACATCAGGGTAGGGGGGCCAGTTCCTTTCCCTGTGCCGGTTATGGTTTCCCAGGAAGATCTGGTACCCGAAAAATTACATAGTTTGGGTTGAGCTCCAGCTGCCCAGAGTGCCTTGCCCGGGAATCGGACCCGGGACCCTCCGGTCAGCAGTCCAACGCTCTACCCACTGGACTACCGCGACCCATATATATATATACACATACATATAGATACACACACATGGGCGGTCTGAAAAGTTTCCGACTCAGAAAATTTCAGAAAAATGGTCTTGTATCTTTTTTAGGTCGGAAACTTTTCAAACCACCCTCATTAATTTCTTACACAAACACGTATATACATGAATACATACATATATATATATATATATATATATATATATATATATATATATATATATATATATATATATATATATATATAACACTTTTTGAAAGACTCACGGACGTGAATAATAATGTATAACACTTAGCACTAGTGGACACAGACAAAAACACAGAAACACACAAAAAAAGAGACTCACTATTTTTCGAATTTTCGGTGGTCGTTGCCACCTTTATCAAGGAGGAGAGGGACAGAACTGAAGGGAATACGAGGGCTGGAGCGATGGATGGAAGGGGAAGGTGGGGAGGGAATTCCGAAGGGACGGGTTTGGAGGGGCAGCGTTAGAAGGGTGGGGAAAATGTAGAAGGTGATGGGGGTGGAAGGGGGATGAAAATATAATTAGAACAGGGTAATTAGTGCCTAATATTGATTCCTGGCCAGTTCCAGGACTCCAAAAGCCAGATGAAGGATTGCTCTAGTGTTTTCAGTTTCAGAGGAGGATCAGAGGGTGGGAGGGATGCTATGATTGATACACTATAGCATTTATCAAAGGGAGTGTTGTGTTCGGAGGCGTGTTTGGGGATAGGGAGCATGTCAATGAAGGAAGAGTTTTTGCATGAGGCTCGGTGGTTGTTGATTCTGATATTGAGGGGTGTGGTGGTTTGCCTTTGCCTTGCGTACACTCCCAAACCTTCCTCCACCGCAGAACCCCACCCTCTCTCAATTTGCACTACATACTTCCCGGGCTTAGAATCTATACGATCAATCCTGAAAGACCTCTACCCTATCCTAAAAAATCATAATGCCACCGCCAACCTTTTTCCCAAATGCCCCTCAGTTACTTTCAAACGCCCCGCCAACCTATCCGATCTCCTCAAATCAACAAATCCACTCCTTAAATCCCCAACCCGTCCTAAAACCACTCCAACGCCTTGCAATAAACCCAGATGTAAAACATGCCCTATTTTCAAAACCAAAATCCCATCCCTCTCCCACCCGCTTTTTAACTCTCTCCCACCAATTCCCTCCTCTACTTGCACTTCTAGCAATGTAGTGTACCTTCTGAAGTGCCAACTGTGCCCTGCCTATTATATTGGGCAAACCACCACACCCCTCAATATCAGAATCAACAACCACCGAGCCTCATGCAAAAACTCTTCCTTCATTGACATGCTCCCTATCCCCAAACACGCCTCCGAACACAACACTCCCTTTGATAAATGCTATAGTGTATCAATCATAGCATCCCTCCCACCCTCTGATCCTCCTCTGAAACTGAAAACACTAGAGCAATCCTTCATCTGGCTTTTGGAGTCCTGGAACTGGCCAGGAATCAATATTAGGCACTAATTACCCTGTTCTAATTATATTTTCATCCCCCTTCCACCCCCATCACCTTCTACATTTTCCCCACCCTTCTAACGCTGCCCCTCCAAACCCGTCCCTTCGGAATTCCCTCCCCACCTTCCCCTTCCATCCATCGCTCCAGCCCTCGTATTCCCTTCAGTTCTGTCCCTCTCCTCCTTGATAAAGGTGGCAACGACCACCGAAAATTCGAAAAATAGTGAGTCTCTTTTTTTGTGTGTTTCTGTGTTTTTGTCTGTGTCCACTAGTGCTAAGTGTTATACATTATATATATATATATATACATATACATATATATAAATTTACATACTTGTTATATATATATATATATATATATATATATACACACACGAGTACATCCCTCCAATGAACTACTACATCCCTGCGGCACCACTAAAAGATTTAGGAACATTTGGGAGGCAAAGTTTATATGGACTCATATAATTCTTAGCATCTATAAGGAAGGAATCTGGCCGAAAGGCTTTTTAAGATTGGTGTTAGTTCCTATTCCAAAAAAGGTAAACGCTACATCATGTGAGGAATACAGTACAATAAGTTTGATTTCCCACTCGGCTAAAGTTGTTCACAGGATCGTAAACAAAAGGATTGTTATGTAAACAAAAAGATAGAAGTAGGAAAAATGGTTACTTAGGGGATGATCAGTTTGAGTTTAGGAAGGGGAGAAGCACGCGCCATGCCATTGCAGTAATGAGATCTTTAATCGAGCGTAATATGTGTAGAATTCAATCAGGATGTATTTTCCTGTTTCGTAGATTTCCAAAGGCAAATTTTTCGGGATCTACGACCTTCTGCCCGACATTCCGGTTGATTACTGTGTTTATAGTTTTTTTAGTTTACTGCAGCCCTCCATCCTACTTTTTTTAATGTCACTTCCCTTAAACCTTGATACCTTCTCTGTTTTACGTTCTTTTTAATACGTCCTATGTACATGTCTCTTGGTCTTCGTCGCTGAAACAATTCTTCCTTAATATTTTCCCTCTATTTTATTCCTAATCAATGCATTGCGCATTAATGTGTGTCCATTCCATCTATTTCTTCTTTTTCGTAGAGTTCTCCAAATGGTTCTATCCTCTTCTGCTCTTCTGTATTCTTCCTCGTTCCTTAATTTGTCTGTCCATTGAATCTGTATCATTCTCCTCCAGCACCATGTTACAAAGGCTTCTATCCTTCGCTGGTCAACTTTTCCAATGTCCCAAGTCTCAGAACCATAGAGCAACATGCTCCACATGAAAGTCTCGACGAATTGCTTCCTTGTTTCCAGCCTTAGGTTCTTTGAACAAAGTAATTGCCTCTTCTTCTAGGTTCTTAGCTTGGGCTATTCTTCGCTTGATATCGGTCTAACTTCTTCCATTCCATGCTATGTGTGCTGCCCAGGTAGAGTTGCTTGCATGTCCTCTCGCATTTCCGCCACCACTGCGATGTCGTCTACAAACCGGAGCGTGTTGATGTCTTCTCTATTTATGCAACCTGTTTCTAGTAGTGATTATGGATAATCCTTCTGTCGTTGTAGTCTAATCCAAGCGCTTCTAGTATCTTAAGCATCTTTTTCCATTCGACGCTGTCGAAGGCCTTTTCCAAGTCCACGAAAGCCTCATATAATGCCTTATTTACGTGTCTCATTTTTTCGGCCAGCCTCTCTTGCTCCTTGGTTTTTCCTGAAACCGAATTGGTTTTCTGAGAGGTTTACTTCTCAATCCTTCTAATTCTTCGGCTATTTATCAGAGCAAGGATATTTGATGCTTGAGTCACCAGGCTCAATGCTCTGTGTTATTTGCTTTCATCTCTTTTCGGTTTCTACGGTATTGCATACGTTATACGTTTCCCGAAAACTTCTGCTATATTTCTGCTGTCGTAGCTATCTTTGATTATTCCATAGAGGACATCCTTCGCTTTGACCCTGAGTGCCTTGATTATTTGACTGTTTATTTTGTCAACTCCTGGTGCCTTGTTGTTTCTCAGGTCAGCCATGGCTCTCTCGAATTCACTTCTTAATGTCTGCGGACCCCAATCGTCTTCACCTATCACGCTTTTCTCTTTAATTAAGTCCTCTACTATATATTCATGTATATACACATATATATACATATATATATATATATATATATATATATATATATATATATATATATATATATATATCCCTCCCCGGACTACAACCTTGACGTGGTGGAAGGACTTGTGCGTTCCGATGACCCCTAGAGCTGTGCTCGCGGGAGTAATAATAAAGGCTCCTGGTAGGGTCATCCATACCAGATAGGTCGAAAATTAGGAGCCAGGCGAAAGGTAGTCCACGCAGCGTCTGTTCTTCTGTGAGGCGGCTGCAATGGGAACCATGGATCACGGATGAGATGATTACAAAGATGGATGAGCGGCGAAAATGGAAGAATGTAAATACAGAATTAGGCAAAATGAAGTACAAAGAATTAAACAATAAATTGAGGCGGGCAACAAATAAAGCAAAAGAAGCATGGTGGAAGACGCAGTGCGAGGATATGGAAAGTCTGCAGAGGAAGGGTGAAATCGGTGTGCTGTACAGCAAAGTTAAATCGTTATCCGGAAGTAAGAAAGGAAGATCTATGCTAACAGTTAGATATAAGGCGGGTAAGGTAACAGTTGACGCAGGAAAGATCCAAGAGAGATGGAAGGAGTTTATAGAAGAACTGTATAGTAAAGAACTTAGACCAACACAGTTAGACATTGAAAAAGAAAATGACGTAGAGGAAGACAGCTTAGGTCCAGGCATACTAGACAACGAGATAGAAAGGGCATTAAGGGAGATGAAACTAAATAAGGCCGTGGGGGTAGATAACATTCCCGTGGAACTATTGAAATGTTTAGGAAAATGTGGGGAGGAAGAGGCTATATGGGCTGATTCGTAGTATTTATGAGGAAGGAATCTGGCCGGAAGACTTTGTGAGATCAGTTTTAGTTCCTCTTCCGAAAAAGGTAAATGCTACATCATGTGAGGACTACAGGACGATAAGTTTGATATCCCACGCAGCTAAAGTTGTTCTCAGGATCATAAACAAAAGGATAGAGAGTAGGGCAAATGATTACTTAGGGGATGATTAGTTTGGGTTTAGGAAGGGGAGAGGTACACGTAATGCCATTGCAGTAATGAGATTATTAATCGAGAGGAATATAGAATACAACCAGGAGGTATTTGCCTGTTTCGTAGATTTCGAAAAAGCGTTTGATAGAGTGAATTGGGAAAAACTAATGAGTATATTGCAGAAAATAGGAATAGATTGGAGGGAAAGGAGGCTAATCCGAAAGCTGTACATGTCTCAGACTGCTCAGGCGCGGGTGGGAAACGGGGAGTCAGGATGGGCAGTGTTAGGAAGGGGTGTAAGGCAGGGTTGCCCATTATCACCGTTGCTGTTCAACCTGTATGTAGAAGATATGATCAAAGAGGCTTGGGAAAAACTGGAGGTAGGAATGAAAGTTGGCGGAGAATTCGTAAAATCAGTTAGGTTTCCTGATGACCAAGCTTTAGTTTGTCAGTCAGCCAAGGGGCTGCAAGCATTGCTGAGTGAATTGGAAATTCAGTGCGACAGGTATGGGATGAGAATCAATATTAATAAAACAAAGGTTATGCGATTTTCTAGAAAGAAAAAGACTAAGCTTGACGTTAAAATAGGAGGGAAAAAACTAGAGCAGGTAGAACAGTTTACGTATCTCGGTAGTGTTTTGGACCAGCGCGGTCAAAGTAGTAGGGACGCAAGGAGAAGAATTGCGCTAGGCAAAGAGGCTTTCAAAAGGAGGGGGGAGTTGATGACGGGGACGTTGAGCAAGGATGTTAAGAAAAGACTCGTAAAAACTTTGATATGGAGCATAGCTATGTACGGCGCGGAAACGTGGTCATTGAAGCAGGAGGATAGACGTAGACTGGAGGCTTTTGAAATGTGGGTGTGGAGTAGAATGGAGAAGGTGAAATGGACAGAGAAGAAAACAAATGAGGAAGTACTTGGTATGGTAGGTGAAGAGAGGGGTTTGTTGGGAGCAATCCTATGGAGGCAGGAAAAGTGGCTGAAGGGGGTATTGACCGGCAGCGGGATGTTGAAGACTAATTGAGAAGAGAATGTTAGGCAAACGTGGAAAGGGAAGGAACAGGATAGGGGTGTTGAACGGGATGAAGGGAGGAAGAATGTAGTCAGAGCTGAAGAGGGACC
This sequence comes from Hetaerina americana, assembly GCF_022747635.1. Classification (NCBI taxonomy): domain Eukaryota; kingdom Metazoa; phylum Arthropoda; class Insecta; order Odonata; family Calopterygidae; genus Hetaerina; species Hetaerina americana. The sequence goes on along the minus strand of NW_027286292.1, from coordinate 1,926,102 downwards.
TGATGTAAAGTAGGATGTTTTGTTTTGCAAGGGTCCACAAATTATTTAATTAGTAATTGTGTCCATCCAAAAACCTACCTTAACCGGTAGATTACGTAATAATAATATATAAATGCGTACAGTTTTTTTTGGGTTTATATTATTATTGATATTTATATGAACACGATGGATTAGATTATCCTCTTATTGTGATTGGTTTTTGCCAACACTCCAAATCCCTGCAGAATCTCCAATTTTCCCGTTTGGTGAGCATACCAACCTGATTTTTATGAGTGTTTCGGTTTAAGTTCTATTGATGGCTTTTTTTACCGTCTTTGATGACTTCTTCACGCTGTCTAAGAGAGTACTGGGAAGTACTGTCCTATTCCAGTTAGCAGGTGGGTTGTTACTTTTCACGCGTGAACCGACGGCATCTAACTCTCAATGGAAACCGGTAAGGTATCTGGCGGTGATGTAGTTTTGCATAACGGTGCTCTTGGTAGCCGCTCATACATTAATACATTAGATGAATATAACTGACACTCTGGTTCACTGAATTTTCGATTTTGCAGCTGCACCTGACGAGTGCTGTGTAACAAAGAGTCTGTTAAAATTTTCTAACTCACGTAGTGGAATCCCATTCATTCATGCGGCGAGGCGCTATTTTCTGTGAATTTTCACAACTAAATGACGGGAAAGTGACTGTTTTCGACTGTTCAAGTATGAAAAGACGACGCAAGGTTTCATCGTGGAAGTGGCAAATGGTCGTGTGCGACTCATGAAAATACAGTCCTGTATGGTATTATATCAGACCGCGTGCGAGGATCTCGGGTTTTCTAACCACTCTGTTGTATGCGTAGATTTCGCTGAAGATGAAGAGCACCCAAGACTTACGATACCATACGAACGATTGAACAGGAAATGAACGACGCGACCATTGAGCGACCCCGACAAAAATCCTTGTGTTATTATTTTTTGAGGAACAGAATTGGTGAGAAACTGCGTGTGACATGGGCAAAGGGGCTTCCGCTAATTGGTGGTGGACCCCATCACGCTGGTTTGTGGATTTCAGTTCGATATGAGCTCTGCAATCACCTATTATAACCAACTTTGGGGATTATTCTTTGATGAATTTTTTTCGTGCATCTGTGTGTAGAATAATAATAATCATGTCAAGGGTTTGTGAGTTTCTTCGAAGAAATACAGGGTTCGTCCGGAAAATAAGTGTACTGAGCTCAGGAAAAAAAATGTATTACACTTTTACATATCTTAAGCTAATATTCCTCAAAATAGGACCCTTGTGAGTCGATACACTTGTTCCAGCGGCGTTCCGGAACGCTCCCGCGAAGGCATCATCGGGAACCTCTCGAAGACACGTCGTCACGGCCTCTTTGACGGAGTCCAAAGTTCCGTATCGCGTTCCTTTCAAAGATCCACGTCTCGTCACCCGAAACAACGTTCTCTAAAAAATGTGGATCATTTTTGCAGTGATCCGCAAGTTGTGTCGCGATTTCCAAACGATTGAGTCTTTGATCATCAATGAGCACTTTCGGCACCAACTTTGCACAATTTTTTGCATCTGTAATTGCTCCCTAATAATCTCGTGCACTATTGTTTTTGGCACATTACACTGCTCTGCTATCATCCGAACACTAAGACGACGATCAGAGTTCAGTACATCGCGAACTTTTCGCACATTTTCGTCGGTGAGTGTCGTTGATGGGCGTCCAGGCCGTGGTTCGTCGTCGACCTCTTCTCTGCCCTCCACGAACATCTTGTGCCACCGAAAGATCATGTTTCTGGACATGGCTGACTCCCCGTAAGCCTGGTTAATCATACCGACAGTTTTGGTAGACGATTTCCCAAGCTTTACCGCAAATTTGATGGAATAACGCTGCTCCAAAAACTTCGGCATCGCGTTCCGTGACGTGGGTCGAGCGAGGAGGTTCGCGTTAACAGAACTCCTCACTACACCACAGCTCAGAGCCGATGGCTTTTTCAGCGTCGCTTGCCAACATACCCCCCTCCAATCGCAGCCCGTCAGAGCGGTGCTGGGCGCGCCTGGAGCGGCGGGAAAAAATCAGTACACTTATTTTCCGGACGAACCCTGTATGATTTTGAGGTTATAAGGTGGATTTGGTGTCTATTTAGTGTAACGAATGCATAATATTTACGAGAAGAAATTGCCCCAGAGTTTTCCTATGATAAAGTTCTGGAAAGTAAAGTATGTCCTAGTTTGCGAGACCAAAGATAAGGCCACTAGAATTGAATTCGTCCAATTTGATATTAACAGACCACTTCGAGTTGTAGTTTTTATTAGCTCGGGCTCTCGGGGTTGAACCTCATGAATGAGTACGCTCTGGGTTCCACTCGATTTTTCGCTACGATTTGCCCCTGGTTTTCGCATACCAACCAATCTCGGTTGTTCCACATTTCGCACTTCCCGCAACATTCACGTTGTTGCTCGCTCGCCTTTGAATGCGGAGTCGAGTTTAATGTGGGCCATTGAAGTGTCACGTGGAAAGTAAGCATATTATGACACGTGCTCCCAGCACCTGGCTTCTCTGGTTTAGCTACCTTCTTTCCCATCCTTTTGCTGTCGAGAATACAGAGTTCCATAAGGGAGATTGGTAGAGGCCTTCATCGTGACATTCCTTCTCCGTTTTCGACCCACAGTATGTTTCAAAACGGCATGTTGCTGTAGCTCATGATATAGAGAGCTAGGAATGAACAATTTAACACTCCGAAATATATAAAGTGCTTTTTTAAAGAAAACCGTACAGGTTACTCCTCCTCAAAGCGTCGTGCAAAGCCGGTAAATTGCCAGAGGAGTAGGGAGAGTGGGATCAGTGTTACAGGACGATTAATATGCGTGACTGCTCAACGACTCTCCGACTAACTCTCTCCAAGGGCGTCGGAGTTCTCACCCTCAGCGCCGGAAACTGAATAAACCACTGAAGAGGTCGACTACCATCTCCATCTACTAAAGATCGCCATGATCCAAAGCAGCGCGGTCCAGTGGTTGATCTTGCCAAATGATTGATTGGTTCGTAGCCATATAACCCACTGATCGGCACGTTCTTTGTCCTTGAATTAGCTAATCTGCTTTGAACCTGAGGTCTTATCGCCCATCGAGACATTTCGTCCATGTTTTTATTGCTAATGGCCGACTGCCGTTTCAGGTTGTAAACGGACGGGCAAACTATCAACCTCTACACCTCTTAGCCTCGTCTAACAAGACAACCCGACATCCCACTTTGTAATAAACCCTTCATCAATTTTGAACACGTACGAGGGTGGTCGGAAAAGTTTCCGACCTAACAAAGATACAAGACATTTTTTCTGAAATTTTCTGAGTCGGAAACTTTTCAGACCACCCTCGTAAATTCTACCTCCATTCATTCCGTTCAGCGTTTCTCTTCTCTTCCTACCCTCACCTCTGCTACATTACATTCTCCACTCTTTCACACTCTGCAACATTTCATCGCCAATCAAAATGACAGGCTACATTTAGCGCGCTCATTTGACAGACGGCAGTTGTTTAGCCGTACGACGCTGCCATAGGGTCGAAATAGATGTTACTCCGGATGACTTAGCGTCCACATATAAATTTACCTCAGTGGCTTACTCTCACCCCACATTTCCGCAAACTTAACCTCCCTGTAGGCATAAAAACGGCCCCATGATTAACATAAATCATATGAGAAATATGCATTAGGGTAAAACCATAAATTGGTTATGGCGGGGGACAAGAAGTAGTTTTCAAATTGAATGCACTTAGCTTAGATAATAATCGCATAGGTTGGTAAAGCCAGAATTTTCTCTCTGATTTTTGATCTAACTTATTATTATGACTTTATTATAAAGTATTGGGAACATACGCAAGTGTGAAACTCTCGAGAGGTTACGGATCTCTCATCATAAATCTCATAGTCTTAAACAGCATCTTGTCATTTGCTTTCTCATGACCGATATCATAATAACTGTCGTATTATAATGCAATGAAATTGATGAAGTTTGTATCCAATTGTAAAAATCAACCTTGTGTTAGTTTTTGTGGCTTGTAAGAGCGCCGAGACTGAGCAATTCACCTCTATCACTGTAATCAATCCGGAGGTTAGTTTTGGGAAGTGATCTCGCCCCACGACATCGCCGAAAAAACACATCAATCGTCTCTTCAGATGAGGCTATGATGGGTGAGGATAGAATTTACCTCATCCAAATCATTCCGGAATCGAACCCGTGACCTCCGGATACTAGCCCAGTGCTCTACTCACCCTTCTACCACACCCTCTACCAAAAAATGGGATTTGAATTTCATGCATTCAGGTTCGAGGGGGTCGGTTCCTTTGGCTGCGTCAACAATGTCTCCCACAAAGTTTTAGCAACGCAGCTGTTACATGTTCTTTTATACATGGCTTTCCTTAGGCATCATCGGGGATGTTTGAGCTCTGTTGACTCTGGAGCCATCTTCTCAGGAGCCGAATGCCCATTCCATTGAGCTGCTACACAGCATCAAGTAATCGTAACATTTAAATCATTTTGTGTTTGCTAGATGAAGACGGGCACAATTGAGATGATTGAAATTATTGTCATGACTACTTTTTCAAGCATATTGAACGTTATTCAGCATCAACTCCACGTTTCACCGAGAAATGCCATGCCCCGTAATGCATTCATATCGTAACGTATCTAGTTCATAACATCTACTTCCATGTCATGTCAAACACTGTGTAGCAACGGGTAGTCACCATCTCTGTGACTGCTGCCTGCTATTCGAAGGTAGCAATTTGTTCGCAGCTTGAACCGATTGCTTCAAGAGTCACTCTCTGTTGTGGATTCGCTCGCCCCTTATTTCAACCTGATGGGCGTATTTGAAACAATATCATACAATATGGTATACAACGCTGATGGACCTTTCCTGCCGCCAAAATTCATCCCTCCGGGAATAATGACCAGATCTGTATTCATTTTATCAATTTTTCTCTTTTCCTATAATATGCCTCTTGAATGTGTTGAGAGTAAGTATAATAGGAGATTTAGAAATTTATCGTGAATATATTCCTGCCAATTTAAAACAAAGGAGTTCATCCATTTCTTTTTCTGTGCACAAAACATCACCATAGGCAGTAATTATTCCTTTGAATTTATTTCAAGGATTAATATACCATTATTAGTCAGTTTTCACCCATTAGCTGTGACATTGTAAATGTTACATTGAATTTGGAATTCTCATTTCCTTTGGTTTTGATCAGCACTGATTTAACCCCTATATCCCCTACACAATTGATAGTATATCAAAACTAACAGGAATTTGGTTAACATTACCCATTATAGCAGTTATTGTGGATGTTTATGATATATTTTGGTGACTAATTTACTTATCCTCACACATATTCACTGGAAATTCAATGAACTACATAAATCAATAAGAAGGGTCTTTCCTTCACATCATTCTGCGAAAATATTTGAGTAACATTTTCATGTAACTTGGATCCCTGATGAACAGTACATGCACATACAGAAGCTGTATCAGTAGCAATTCTTAAGTGGTTCACAACTAACAAATACTAGTAACTATCCGTGCGCCAACGACTAGGGTCATTTTACGCATCTCATAGTCCCTGTAACGAATTGAAATAAAGAATATCAAAGTATCAAAACTGGAGTATAGAGGGTGTGCAAAAAAATTCATGTAAGGCCAGTTTATTTAAAAAAAACATAAAAAATCATTTCAGTTAAATTAAATAATTCATTATTTTGTTTAAAATCATGTTCAACTGAAAACAAGAGGGTAGCACTTGACCAAGACCAACGTGAACGTGATTGCCAGAAATACTAGGGAGAGATACGTATGGAAATCTTGACACTTGTACATTTTGAACCTCGTAATTTTTTTAACATAAAAGATTCTCGTTTATATTATTATCTTGGGTAATCTCTTTGGTGTGTAAAAGAAATATTTAAGCCCTTAAAAAGCTTACGATAACTCTAGGTATACCATGGCTTTTACTTCTGCCAAAGCCAGTGGTGTGCCTGACCTGCCCAAGGGGAGTCTCATAGAGAATTTATACCATTAAGAAACTGCCGAGTTCACAAACAAGCCAATTTGTTGGAGTGACAGAGATGAATTGCCAACTGTCATTTGTAGATTAATTTCAAGTTTTCTCTTCTTAACCACTCAACAAGCAAATGAGAGTATGCTGACCCTATGTCATGGATGTTAGAAAACAGCTGCAATGTTTACTCTATTATTGTTCCATATTGTAGCTTTTTGGCATCGCGCTGCTGACTGTGGGACACGCATCAAACCATGGCAATCACTATCGCCAACTAACAGGACAGTGGGACACCATTTTGAAATTTAGTGACCCTTTAAGGATTTAACTTAATTCAAACTCATAATGTTTCAACTTTCCATTAGTGCGCAGCAACTGTCTGTCGCACGCCGTCAGGAGACATCGAATGGTAAGGAGGCAGTCATGCTCATCACGGCGTAGTTGTCTTTTCTCTTGTGTGGAGAGATTAGAGTGGGGGCAGTGCCCCATCCTCAGACATGTGATTCAGCCGCTTCTCTCCTAATGCCCCTAACGGTGGGAGTGCCTCGCTGCAGTTACGGGTTGGGCATCGCACCCCACACTTACTGCTTTCCTTGGATCAACACACCTCCCTCCGCGGCAAGACTGCGTATCGTAGCTTTTAGAGAAGAGGTTCTAACCTTAAGGCCCGGAGACCGGACTCAGTCTGCTCGAGGGCTGGAGGGAAGCGAAGCGGCCCGGACCGAAAACTGCTCCGGACACTTCAACCACCGCGGAGGACGACGGTAAAACATATTTCCACCTTTCATATGCAGCCCACCTTGGGAAAATTGCAGGGGAAACAGATTCTGGATTCCGTCCGATTCTGGAGAGGCGTTAAGGGAAACATTGATTGCGGACGTCAGCTCCCCCAGGGATAAGGCACGGAGACGTGCGACTCAGTGAGCTGGCTTACAACCATCCTGTGACGGCCGTGAGCGCATCTTCGCCGTTGGCGCTCTTAATGAACTTGGCAAGTCGTAGTCCAAAAGCCTCAGTCACGTCAGCGGGAGATTCCATGACCCTTTCGTCGATTTTGAAGCTTGAGATGCCGTATTATGACAGGAGCACGATATTTTCACCTTGTTTTGGATCTTTTCACTTTGTACTAGAATTTTTCACCTTGTTCCAGCTCTTTACCTTTGTCCTAGACATGCACGTCTGGTGTTCCGATTGATACTGAATATACATGTAAATTACATCGAGGAGATACGGTTTTAGCCCCCCTTCACTACCTGACGGGGTTTCGCTTGTAGGCGTCCGAAGGAGGATAGTTTCAATACTCTGAGGCACTGTTTAAAAATACACAGCTCGTGTTTTCGTGACCGAACGGGCTTACCATGTTCTTCGGTTAACCGAGAGACTCACCTTTCGATCCAGGCATACCTCTGCTAAGTGCTTAAGCAATTCAGCGTCGCAAGTGACATCAGGGCCACGGTCGTGCTTGCAGTGAAATAATTTTTTTTGAATGCGGCCAATCGGCAGTCATTGGTAGCCAAATTGCTTGGACGGCAAACTTAGTGTCAAAACCATTGATTAATCTAATCCAAAGAGTAAAGTGGTCACCACCAAGATCTGTATGTACCGGCATACCAAGCTTTATCAATAGACTGCTCGAGCAGGTGCAAATGTGAAGATTTCAGCATTAAGTAAAACAATTATGACGCGTTTTCCCATCATTGAGTAGCGTTAAAATCTTTGATAATATCATCACTTCTTATTTCTCTGGGCCCTGGTACATTTTTTTCGGGTATCGTGGGATTTGGAATCTTCCAGGAAAATAGAACGCCTAGGCAACTGGCGGGAGAGTTCGTCCAGGGTGGACCGATTGACGGGTGCGCCCTCCAATGGATGAACATTTCACGATGATCTCGCTTCAGGCACGTTCGGCTGTTTGCGGGAAGTGTGGAGGGGCCCACAAATAGCCACAGCCAACACAACATGGGCCCTTAATCCCTGGTACATCTAGAAACTACAAAACCCCGTCGTTTCAAAATGTCTCTTTTAGACAAACTGGAAAGTGGTTACAGTTTACAATTGACACGACTTTGGTCATTCAAAGCTGCATTTTTAAAAGCTATTTCGCTGCGGTCGTTTAAAGCTGCATTTTATTTCCTATGCAGAATAAAATTCATGAAAATAAAATGAGTGAATTGATGATCGTATGTTTTGTCCGTTCCGCTGAAGACAGAACTTCTTCCCCTTGCTTTTGACCAAGAGTAGTTCGGTCTACGTGAGACTGTTGTCCTCTAATAAAAACTCGGGTTGAGGCGTTTTCACCTGTCAGCCGGGATGCTTGGACGGAGACTTCTTGCGTGTTTTCATCGAGACCCTCGTGATTCTTCGCTTGTGAACCCGCACTTGTGATATTTCCACGATTTTGATTGTTATTGTTCAAATTTCTATTCCCATTTTTGGTACATTCTTGTCTGGTACTTTTGTCCTTTCCGCCAAGTCAAGATGATTATTACTATGCTACCCTCCCGAATGGTAATATACGATGGTGGTCCCAGAAGTACCCGGCCTGACCTACAGATGACGGTAGTTGTTTAAAAACTATCACTGTATTAGAAAGTATGCGCTCTATGAAGCATATTTTTCAAGTTTGAAGACGCTTCGTTGTTTAGCATTTGTTTGGCAGCAGCCAATAGTGAACGTTTTCAAATTTGTGAAAATGGAAAAAAATTGGTCATCGTAATGTGATATAGTACTTTATTTGAAAGGCCTCGGTTCAACCAATATAAAAGCTGAACCGGGTTCTGCCCTGGGTGAGTCTGCTCCTTCGTTAACAACAGTAAAATATTGGGTGGCAGAGTTTAAACGAGGCCGTACGAGCTGTCAAGACAAGCATCGCATTGGTCGATCAAATGAGGTGACGACTCAAGAAACGGTGAAGAAAATCCACATAACTCGAAGGCTATGGAGACGAAGGAATAATAGATATCAAGAGTTCGATACTTTCCCCTTACTTCCATGGTGCTGTATTTTATCCAAGCATCAGTGTAGTATTCTTTCCCTCTTCATTCTTCGGACAATCACAAGAGTTCATTAGATGCGTATCCTTATAAATTGACACAAAGCGGATCCGAAGACCTCACTTAACTCCTATGGTTGTCTTTTCCACTAAGCGTGGGCAGGGAGCCTTGCCCTCACATCGGGTTGCGGTGTGACCAAAACTCGGAAACTTTTACAGCGTGGACTGGGTTGTGATGCAACGGCACCCGAAAAGAAAGTTTGAATGGAATGCAACGGCACCAAATTGAGACACGCTCAACAAAGAGGTCAGGCAGTAGTGATGAGGTGAAGTGAACGCAGGGAAGAAACTGAAATATGGAAAGGAGCAAGGTAATATGACTAATTATCGTCACTGATATTTGATGAGTATGTTCAGAAGGCAAGTAACGTGATAAAAGAAACGGTAAGAGGTGGCGTACGAATTCAAGGAGTAAGGATAAGTATATTGCGATTTATGGACAACATGCTATGCTGCCAGAGAAGGAGGAAGAATTTATGAGGATTCTAGCTAATTTGGAGAAGGGGATGACGAACTACGACTTCAAGTTGAACAAATTTAAAACTAATGCAATTCAATGGTCTTTTTTGGACATAAGGAAGAAAATCCAAATTAGACTATATACCAGTACAGGTGGATAAGTGTTATGAGTAAGCAGGATGAGAATGGAGAATACGACTTTCTATCAGAAGAAACAACTAGTAATGTCAAAAAGTACCACATAGGCACAAGGAAGTGATTTGTAAACAGTTATAAGATTATCCATTACTAAAAAAGAAAGAAAGACTCGTACTTTTCCACAGATTTTATTATACGGTACATTATATACGTAGTATTAGTACGGTATATTGTACCGTATAATAAAGTCTGTGGAAAAGTACGAGTCTTTCTTTCTTTTTTAGTAATGGATATTAATTACTTCCACGAAGTGAAGCCTGAAACAATAGAAGTTATAAGTTTAGTTTACCTTTCTCTGGCGTGAGACTTGGACAATGAGAGCAGCTGAGAAAAGGAAATTGTAGTCAATGGACGTGTGGTGCTACACAAGAATGCGGACAATAATATGGATAGGCAGAGTAACAAATGAAGGAGTGCGTTGAAGAGAGGATATGACCCTATGGAGGACACCTGCAACAAGAAGAGGAACATTGATGAGGCATATCTCAAGCCCCGATAGTTTAATTGAGATCATAATTGAAGGAAACAAATAGGGGGAGACTTGCAGATGGATGCCTAGGATGAACTACGAGGAGCAGATGATAGAAACCGTAGGTGCAAAGAACTATGAGGGGATAAAGGTTTTGGTAGACTGGAAGAGGATAGTTAGAAGAACTGCTAAAAACCAGTCCTCGTATTAATGATCCGTAATAATAACGCCAGATATATTACGAAACATAATACTAAAAGATATTTTACTAAAACCACATACTTTTCATTGGGGTATCCGTTATAATCTGTAAGGTAAATTTTGAGGACCATTTTATCGAAAGAAATATGGGATTACAATCGTCAATTTACGTTATCCAGAGAAATAAAGGAGTGTCTGACCAATATATGGTATCGTGGAGATGAAAACATTTTGATCTGATGTAATAATTAAATTTGAGGGGCACAAAGCGAAATAAAACAATTTTATCAAAATAATCAATTCGATCTACTTACCAAATTAACCTTTATAGGGAATACTTTTCAAAATTCCTTGCTCAAGATAGGCTTCTATGACATTAAATTAGCATTCATAATCTACTGCACAGAAGACTCAGTTCAATGGGGATCAATGGCCGTCCATTTCGTCGCACAAAGTCTGAAATTAGATCACATTCCTATATCCTAAATGCCAATAATGCTGAATATTTTTTCTCGACTACAATGAGGCTATAATAATAATCAATGAAGATTAAGTCGATCTTTAATTTATAGTCTTACTGCTTCGACACGGCGTTCAGTGAAATCATTTAGAGAAATTGAAGGAAGAAACTTACCTTCAATGGAGGATCGTGTTAATAGGGTGAACATTTCTCGTGTGCTCTTGTCCTATATTATGCTGAACGGCAGTCCAATTGTGAAATGACTCACATGCTTGCCGTTATGACACTGCTGTCCCACTCCGGGAATTTAGGTCAATGGCGAGGGCGACTCTCGCAAACATTTTCTGTAGACAGTGTGGACAGAGTCAGGGGTTATAGATCTGTCTTCAGTGTTACACGGCTATGCCCAGGATCACCCACCCCCTCAGGTGGCCCACCCGAGCAACATTTTCCCGTCTTTTGCCTTGGCAGTCCGGCGCTCCACCGGTCTCGGCGCAAACTCATCCTTTCCGCGTTATTCTGACAGCCTTTGTCGTTTCATGTCAGCCCAAATGGACATGAATACACCAATAGATAAGAGAATGGTTAAAATGAAAAGTGATCGATGGCCATCTCTGTTTTGGGACATGTTAGAGCATAAACCTTGTGATGTCATTATGTTGATGCACTTGGTAAAACGTTTTTCACTGAGTGCGTGGACATTTCCCTTCTGGTGGTTATATGGACATTAGGGTTACTCTGTGCTGCTATAGCAACTATGATTCAATGACATCCAATGGTTAGTTTAAACATGTGACGATCCTGCAAGTGAACTAAAAGATAAGGAAATTTGTGTCAAATTCTTTTAGTGGGCGTGTAACAAGTTTTGGCAACATCCTTCAGAGAAATCCAGGGGTTGTTAATTATTATGAATGAATTTATTCAGCTATTAATTGAGCCAGTTTCTGTTTGGAATTACTGGAGATAAAGGAAAACCGGTTTTATCTTCCTATCAACTTCGCACGCATTTTGTGCAGAATCAACAAGCGAAAATCATGGCGTAATGTAACTAAGTATTCATGGAATCCCCATCCACGACGTAGGCCAGCACTCAGAATAATAGTAATAAGAACTAATAAAAAAATAGTTATGTTGATATGAAATTAAATAAAACATGCGAAATAAACTTAACTCATGAAAAATAATTTATTATCGGCAAATCAAAAACAAGAAAGTTTCATCGCCATCGTCATATATTAGGTAGCTCAGATAAATGGAATATTTTAGTCTAAATACGTATTAAGCAGATTTAATGTTGTTCTTAGATAATTTGGCAGTAGACATTTGATCAATGTACGCTTTTACTACGAGTGAGTTAATAACAATACGTAAAAAGACGTTCAATGGATTTAGCCACGGCAGGGTAAAACTCATTGCTCTTCTTGGGGAGGTGATTCTCTTCCCTCTTATGTTGAAACTGAAGCAGCGGAATGATTATAATTGAAAATTCATTACAAAATGTAGTCAAATATCAAGGATCAATTCATTCTTCAAACAACAGTGAACACATCTGGAATTAATTTTTCTAGAGAGCAATTGTTGAAGTTTGGTACTCGGTTATTGTTAGTCGGAAGAATTTAATTCTGTTAAAGGTCTGCAGGAAAATATCTCGCCAATAGTTGTTTCATATAATCAACTAAATGAATCCCAAGTTAAGGGCGATATTATAAAGACGATTAATATTATTTTTGGCCCATAACCACGAAAATTCGACCTAAGTATCTTCAAGAGCTCGCAAAAAAATCTTCTGACTTCCTTTGGAATTAGGCCCGAATCGCATTACTGTAGCGTAACTTCCTTTCCGACCTATTTGATAAAGTTAAGTGCGCCACTGATAAATGACCCTATCATCACCGCCTACGAGGAGAAACCTGCTCACCATTTAGTATCTACCGCAAATTCTCTGTCAGATTCTCCATCAGGGCATCGTGGCCAACGATAAGTCTTCCTCCATCGGTTGAGCGATTTTTCTCCACCTTCCTATGACGAATGAACATTTTCCCAAGGGGCACCAAGACGCTTGAGTCTCATTTCCGACTCGAAGATTTTTTTATTAGTAAACGAAATGGTCGGTGAAGATCACTTAATTGCCTCAATGCGAAAATCTGTGCCGGGAAGTGATAAGAGGGTAGGTGAATTTGGAAAACTTGGAAGCAGATATAATGGATTGTATTCTCAAAAGACGCAGCGATATATTTCAGCTAGATTTTCTTTCTCTCATCGACAGTCATGAGACGACACGACAGTCATATGACATCTCCAGTTGCCTTGAAGACGTCGCGACGGCCGTACCCATGTCGCGAACAATGAAATGTCCTTAAACAACTAAGTTACGTCTTTTAAGATGAAAGAATACCAAAAAAAGATATGCCCGTTTCTATCGATTAGATACTAAGGAAGTGCCCATATGTTCAATTGAAGCAAGTGGATTCCTACTGCAGAGAATTAACGGTTCAAATATTAACATTTTGTTAGCATTTTAAACTGTTGTGTGTAGTTTGTGTATACTCAGCATCTCTGTTGGCGCTGAGTAGACAAAAAGGTTGATCAACCGGGAAATGATGCATAGCTACACAGGACAATTGTATTCTTTGATGAAACTAATTTATTCAGCTTTTGCATGATTGACTTTTTCGCATCTCACATAATTTCGGGAAACCTCAGAGAATAATTAGAAGTGGGGTGGAAACATTAATTGACCTTGTCCCAAAAGATATTTTGCTCTCCGAAAAATAATTATTTTCGTCTCATAAGGGCCGGGACGATGGAAAGGGAGCTCAATTGACAAGCTGTCGGAGTTTCCGTTGATTATCTAATGTACATTTTATTTGCTGTTATCGGCAAAATAATGTCCCCTCTAACTGTGAAATTTATCTTTTTCTATATCATAAATTGTCTAAAAAAATATTGTCAATGAAATTATGGTAATATTTTTAACTTTTTCTGAATGGCCATCCACGTTCTGTATTTTAGCTTGCATTGTTTATATGAATGTACTCAGCCCTAAGTCAATTGCCCCCTCACCTCGTTCCCACGCCAATTGCCTCTAAAAAACATTATTTATCTTTTGTCATGCAAACAATGCACTTCATTTCACATAGGCGAATGCATTACCCCCTTATCCATTCGAATGAACAATCACCGGTACTTCTGCGATTCTGCCTCACTCTCTTCTCTTCCTATCCCTTCACACGCTAACTCCTTCAACCTTTCATTCGACCAGTGTTTTGCTCTTAGCATCCTAGAATCCCTACCCGATTCAGCCACCAAAATAGAGGTGAGAACTCGAGAATCCGCGTATTTATTAGCTTTCCGTACTTTCAAAATTCCCACCCTTAACCGCCATCTTTAATTTCCCTCCCAGCATTCCCTTCACCTCACTTCCCCTACCCCGCCCAGACCCCTTACAACTCTCCTGCAAATTTTCAGCCTTACTTGAAGAAGGCCGAAAGCTTAAACAATTATTTTATTTGTGTTCTATTGGGCCGTCCAAATATTATACTGCTCGTGTGTTTCCGTATAATCTATATATATATATATATATATATATATATATATATATATATATATATATATATATATATATATATATATAATTGATTCTGAAGACGACAGCCGTGCTGTCGAAACGTAAAGTAGCAAATTGTGAGTGTCCTTTCTTTGTGTCTCTATATTCTAAAAATCTACATCTGTGTTTATATATATATATATATATATATATATATATATATATATATATATATATATTGTATGTGTGTGTGTGTGTGGTTGTTCCTGGTAGGGTCACCCATGCCAGATAGGTCGAAGGTTAGGAGACAGACGAAAGGAACACTATTGAGGAAGGCAACGGGAAACCACCTCAAATATCATTCCCAAGATATATATTTGTCGCTAGAGAGATTTTGAGTCCTGGCAACTACGGGGCTCGGCCCAATCGGCCGTGCGTCGTGCCCGGAACCGGATGAGTCAAGGCTGTCGCGGTTGTCATCTCATGAAACCCTTGCAAAGTAAAACCGGCAGCAGCAGGGCAGAAGACGAAGAAGAACACCAAATTAGTTATAATAGGAACTTGGAATGTTAGGACAATGGTGACAACAGGAAAATTAGCAAATATTAAGCGAAAAATTTAGATATTTTAGGTTTTTGCAAGGTGAGATGGAAGGATAGCGGGGATTACTGGATTGATAGTTATCGAGTAATATACAGCGGCGGGGACGAGAGGCATGGAAGAGTTGCCATAATATTGCATAAAAAGGTAGGAAGAATCGCAGTCAACATAGAACAAGTAACGGATAGAATATTACCAGTAGAGATAAAAGCAGAACCGACGAACTTGGTGAATGTTCAGGTATACATGCCCCCGAGCAACCATACTGAGGAAGAGGTCGATAAGATAAACGATCAGTTAGAGATAATCATCACGTGTGTTGCTGCTGTAAAACATTTGATAGTGATGGGGGATTGGAATACGACGGTAGGCGAAGGGAGAGATGGTGAAGAGGTGGGTGACTAAGGTTTAGGCACGAGGAATGAAAGCAATTGCGTTCTATTGGATACAGGAGCTAACCATCGCCAACACTTGGTATAGACACCAAAAAAGGCGTAGGTCTACATGATAAATGCTAGGTGGCTTCGAAAGGTATCAGTTAGATTATATTATGGTAAGGCACAGATTTAGGAACTGAGTGATAAATTCGCGTAGTTTCCCGAAAGCGGATGCGGACTTTGGTCACAATTTAGTTGTTATAAAGTTTAGCGTCCATCTCAAAAGGATATACGTAGAGCAGGGGAGGTGGGTTAGGAAATGGAATATGAAGCATTAAATGGATTGACAGGGAAGGAGTATCAGGAGGCTGTAGAGAAAATCATGAATGAAGGAAAAGAGCCGAGTACTATCGAGGAAAATGGAAATGTACCAAAAAAGGGATATCAGAAGCCGCAATATAAACCATTGGAACCGTTATTGGGAAAAGGAAAAGATAATCATGAATCACAAATGAGATGGTTGGAAAGATAATAATAAAGGAAGGAATTGGAGGAATGTAAACACAGGTAGGCGAAAGGAATTGCAAAGGCTTAAATAACAGTTTAAGACGGGTAACATAAAAGCAAAATAAGCATGGTGGGAGACGCAGTGCGTGGATTTCGAAAATTTGCAGAGGAAGGGTGAAATTGGTGCGCTATAGAGCAAGGCTAAATCACTATTGGGAAGTAAGAAGGAAAAATCTGCGCTAACAGTTAGAGATAAGGCGGGTAAGATAATTGTTGATTCAGGAAAGATTCAATGGAGATGTAAGCAATATATGGAAGAATTCCATGGTAAAGAACTTAGGCCAACAAGCGTAGACATAGAAACGGAAAATGACGTTGAAATAGACAACTTAGGTCCAGATAATCTCGACAATGAGATAGAAAGGGCATTAAGGGAGATGAAATGAAATAAGGCCGTGGGGGTTGACAACATTCCTGCGGCACTAACAAAAGGGTTAGGAAAATATGGGAGGAAGAGACTATATGGACTGATTCGTAGTATCTATGTGAAAGGAATCTGCCCGGAAAACTCCGCGAGATGAGTGTTAGTACCTATTCCGAAAAAGGTAAAGGCTACATCATGTAAGGGCTACAGAACAATAAGTTCGATTTCCCACGCAGCTAAAGTTGTTCTCAAGGCCAGGGTTCTCAGGATCATAAACAAAAGGATAGAAAGTAAGGCAAATGATTACTTAGGGGATGATCAGTTGGGGTTTAGGAAGGGGAGAGGTACGCGTGATGCCATTGCACTAATGAGGTCACTAATCGAGAGGAATATAGAATACAATTAGGACGTATTTGTCTGTTTCTTAGATTACTAAAAGGCATTTGATAGTGTGAATTGGTAAAGCTGATGAGTATATTGCAGAAAATAGGAATATATTGGAGGGACAGGATGCTAATCCGCAACCTGTACATGTCTCAGTACTAGGGAGGGGTGTAAGGCAGGGTTGTCCATTATCACCGGTGCTGTTCAAGGCATATGTGGAGGAAATGATTAAAGAGGCATAGGATGACCTTTAGATAGGTATGAAAGTTGGTGCGGAATTCATAAAATCAGTTTCATTTGCTGATGATGAACCAACTCTATTTTGTCATTCAGGCAAGGGGTTGCAAGCATTTCTGAGTGCATTGGAAATTCAATGCGATAAATGTGGGATGAGAATCAATATAAATAAAACAAAGGTTATGCGATTTTCCAGAAAGAAGAAGGCTAAGCTAAATACGGCAAAAAATAGAGCAGGTAGAACAGTTTACGTATCTCGGATGTGTTTTCGGCCAACACGGTCAAAGTAGTAGGCACGTGAGGAGAAGAATTACGCTAGGCAAAGAGGCTTTCACGAAGAGGAGGGAGTTGATGACAGGGACTTTGAGTGAGGATATTAAGAAAAGACTCGTAGGAACTTTGATATGGAGCGTAGCTGTGTACGGCGCGGAAACGTGGTCATTGAAACAGGAGGATATACGTAGATTGGAGGGCTTTGAAATGTGGGTGTGGAGAAGAATGGAGAAGGTGAAATGGACCGAGAAGAATAAAAATGAGGAAGTGCTTGGTATGGTGGGCGAAGAGAGGGGCTTTTTGGGAGAAATCCAATGGAGGCGGGAAAAATGGATGAAGGGAGTATTGATTGGTAGTGGGTTGTTGGAGGCTGTATAGAGGGGAGAATGTAAGGAAAACGAGGAAAGAGCAGGAAAATGATAGGGATGTTGAATGGGGTGAAGGGAGGGAGGAAGTACTCAGAGATGAAGAGGGACCTGATGTAGGATGTAGGTTGCTGGATTTTGTGCTCTGTTAGGAGTCACCGGATCTTTCCACTTGCCGGGCGGATGCTCTTAACCACTTGAGCTATCGAGGATATGTAATTTACCCTGAGATCCGTGGGTCTGGAAAGATCCGGTGTTCGAGTCCCGGTTGAGGAAATATTTTTACTCTTGTGATCCGTTCGATTCCGCCTTCCCCACCTCTATTGTGTTCGTCCTTTATACGTGTTCCTATCCCTTTTCCTTATATATGTTTCTGTATATATGAGTATTTATTCGCCGTTTGGCGGGATTTCGTGTTTGAATGTGTATTTGGCCAATGTGGCTCATCTCTTTCTTCTGGCTATGCGTGCCACGAAACGCACTGTTCTTTTCCTGTATGATGTTGTATGAATTCTAACCAATGTCCTCTCCTCTTGTGTATTGTCTATTTCTCCTTTGGTGGGTGAAACAGCCCCCTGACGCCATCTCTTGGCTAAAGAATCGGGGCGCTTGGCGACATATAAGACCCACGGATCTCAAGGTAAATTACATATCCTCGATAGCTCAAGTGGTTAAGAGCATCCGCCCGGCAAGTGGAAAGATCCGGTGTTCGAGTCCCGGTTGAGGAAATATTTTTACTCTTGTGATCCGTTCGATTCCGCCTTCCCCACCTCTATTGTGTTCGTCCTTTATACGTGTTCCTATCCCTTTTCCTTATATATGTTTCTGTATATATGAGTATTTATTCGCCGTTTGGCGGGATTTCGTGTTTGAATGTGTATTTGGCCAATGTGGCTCATCTCTTTCTTCTGGCTATGCGTGCCACGAAACGCACTGTTCTTTTCCTGTATGATGTTGTATGAATTCTAACCACTGTCCTCTCGAAAAATTACATAGCGTGTGATATATATATATATATATATACATATATATATATACATATACATATACATATATATATACATATATATATATATATATATATATATATATATATATATATATATATATATATATATATATATATATATATATGTGTGTGTGTGTGTGTGTGTGTGTGTGTGTGTACATATGTATATATATATTGCAAATGTATTATGATAACATTAGCAATATTATACCTTGAACAAATGAATAATCATTTTTAATAAGGAAATGAGAGAGAGAGCACAATTATAATTCTATAATATTTGCTTGTTTAGAAATAAAATATTATTTCCTGCTTTATATCAATACTTATATAATGTCAGTTAGTTTTAAAGAAATTAATTATTTCAAGACTTGAGTTGTTGCGAAGTCATAATGAAGTAAGTGTTTCATATCTTGTATATCATAATTTAATACCCATCATAATATACAATATTGGCAGTGCAACACAATTTCAATATCTTAGTATTTGTTGCTAATACATCATTTGATTTGTAATATTAATGAGTGAATCAGAGCATTTGGCAAATTGATGTAGTCAGGCCAGAGCAATGTTCCCAGGTCTTAAAGCTTTCTTTTTCTTCTTTGTAGGCATGGTAGCATTCTTGGATGGAACCAATGGGCGTGCAATGAGTGCTAGCCCAATGGTTTTAAATGTTTCCCTCGTGGAAGAGGAGTCAAAGAAGGCAAATGCTCAATCTCTTAGCAGTGGTGGTAGTTTGGTCACCATTGCAAGTTTGACAACTACTACTTCGACATTGAACTCAACCTATCACAGCAAAGAGAAATGGTGGAGCACCGCTATGCAAGTGGCAGTGCCTTTCTTGATTGCAGGAATTGGAACAATTGGAGCAGGAATTGTCCTTGGGACAGTCCAGGTAATTTCCTTTGTAATTCTCATCAGAACTATCCTGCAGTATCAATTCAACTCTATGTCATCTAGAACGAAGTTATGAATCTGAATTAGTACTATGGATGGTGTGTTGGCTAACTATGGCCTAGCCTTTGCAAACCTTCTTAGCAGTAGTTTTGGCTTTCTAAATAGATTATTGTGGAGTGTGAAAATTATTGGAGGGTAACATTAATGGGAAAAGATGTTACTTGTAACATGTGTTACCTACTGAAAACTTTTGAAATTATTTTTAATTTTAAACATTAAGTACTAACCCAAGTATAGGGGGTACTATGAGTACTAACTCAAATATAGTATGAGTTCTGTGGCCCAAGTATTTTGAAAGGAATTTTAGGAAAATGTGAAAAATATTTCAGTACTGCTCACAAGTTCAAGTTTTATGTACTTTTTTTAATTTTTAAAATAAATAAAGTGGATTATGCCTTGAAAATATTTGTGTAAAGTGAATGAGGTATAAGAAAATTTGAATCAATGAATTCTTACTTTGCTGTGGGCTGGGCTAGTAGAACCTATGTTCAATAGTGCTAAGTCAAAATCACATTCCAATTTTCTTGACTCATATTTTGATATTGAAGTAAGGTCTGAGGTAATACACCTTGAGGTCTTGTCGTAATCCTAGTCATGAGGGGGAGGAAACTGACAGCTAAGAATTATTTGTACCATAGGTGACTGATTTGGTAGGGGGGGGATGTCCTGGAAATTGAAGAAGGGTCGAGACAAACCAAACATTCACATTATCTTCTACTTCACAATAAGCCAGAGTTTAACATCACATTTGACGGATGGTGCACTCACTTTGAATTCCATCCTAAAAGCACCCCAAGTAGGGAGTGGGATACCACTGAAAAATCTTGCTACCTCTGGGATTTTAACCCAGACCCATGGGGTGGGACGCCAAAACAGTAGCCACCTAACCATCCTGATGCCTGTGGAGATCTCTTCACCCCACACAAATGGTGTTTGCACTTGCAATCACACTCACCATCCATGTTGTTTATTCACTTCACTTCTCGGAAATTAAGAATTGTGGTTTTGTCCAATAATGACTTTTTGTATTCTTTTCATGTTACTTTTTGAAATGCTTGTTAGCCTCAATAAATAGCCCATGTGGTTGAAATGTCATCCTTCCTGGAATATTTACCAGATCTGTATTCATCAAATAAATATTTCTCTTTTTTTGTCATATGCCTCTTGAATGTGTTGAGTACAAGTATAATAGGACAATTATCTCGAGTATATTCGTGTCAATTTAAAACAAAGGATTTTATCCATTTCTGTTTCTGTACACAAAACATCACCATAGGCAGTAATTATTCCTTTGAATTTATTAAGAATTAATATACCATTATTCAGTTTTCACCCATTAGCTGTGACTGTAAATGTTACATTGAATTTGGACTTCTCATTTCCTTTGGTTTTGATCAGCACTGATTTAACCCCTATATCCCCTACACAATTGATAGTATATCAAAACTAACAGGAATTTGGTTAGCATTACCCATTATCGCAGTTATTGTGGATGTTTATGATATATTTTGGTGACTAATTTACTTATCCTCACACATATTCACTGGACATTCAATGAACTACATAAATCAATAAGAAGGGTCTTTCCTTCACATCATTCTGCGAAAATATTTGAGTAACGTTTTCATGTAACTTGGATCCCTGATGAACAGTACATGCACATACAGAAGCTATATCAGTAGCAATTCTAAAGTGGTCCACATGTGGGAATAAAGACCGGATTGTAATAGTATACACATGTATAATATTGTATAAAATGATGAGTGTCACTCTAAGTGGAAGTGAACTCATAATAAAGTTGATTAGATTGGTGCTAACATGATGATGCAGTGAAACTGAATCACTAATGCCAACTGGATTTATTAACCTGTGTGGATGGAACTAGTTCCATCACAGTAATAGTTGCTGCATCACAGTAATCATACTTGATTAGACCATTAAAGGTTGAATGAAAAATCTAGGTTACTCAGTAAAGTAAATATGGAAATGTATTCCCCTTCATTCACCCTTCCTTCTTCCTCATTTTCAGAATTGGCCAGTCTTCCGTGAAATCTCAGAACTATTCATCTTAGTTCCTGCATTGTTGGGGTTGAAGGGAAACCTTGACATGTGCCTCGCCTCTCGTCTTTCTACTCAAACAAATCTTGGAAACATGGAGACAATAAAGCAAATTTGGTCCATGATAATAGGCAATATTGCTTTGGTACAGGTATGGAAAAGATGTATCAATTTACTATTAATATCACTCGTTGGTTCTAAGTTTTTACTGCCAGCCCTTTTACAAAGATACTTGAGGTGATAACTCTCTCTTTCTCCCTCATACATACATGTTGTTAATGGGAAAAGGCTACTTTGTCTATAGGAATAATTGCATTTTTCTGCTCAGCGGCAACATTTAAAGTATAGAAGTGTTTAACATACCTGTATTATCCCTAGGAGTTGTTACAGACTGCCAGACTGAGTCAGCTGATTTAGAAGTAATTTGCTATTCATTAAAAAATTACCTTTAAACACAGTTTAAAACTAATCAGCCATTATGATTGTTAGGTTCCTACCTCATTTTTAACGTGTAGAAGATTTTGGAATGCAACTCAAGTCAGTGAGTAGGTATGTAATTTAAAATGCTTGATTTATGTACCATAATATTAGGCTGGTTTGATGTTATGATGATGATATTACAACTATTTAACACATGATTAGATCAACCCAGGTTTCATACTATTTTGACTGATATGGTAAAGATAAGTACCTAGAGGCTATGGTAGCAAAATACGTATATGAGGCTGCAATGTCATTCAGAAAAGAATTCAGGAAGTTGCTTTTTTCATAAATTTATTTTAAATATGAGGAGAAATAGGAACTTTGCAGTTTCCTTGAGCAATAAAAAGCATCAATTAAGCAAATTCATTCAAGCATGAATGAGGTTGCTGCAACTTTTGCTTAGATGCATGAAATGAAAAAAAAGTTTTGTTATTTGTAAGTCTGATATAATTTCAATTTATAAAAATGTTTATAGATAGTTTTTTAAAGCATTTTATTCCACAGAAGTGATAATTCTTAAGGTTAACCAATATTTTCCACAAAAACCTTTTCATTTTTGCATGTATTCATTATATAGCTCATATATTCTAAAGTGAACATAGATGTTGTTTGCTATGAAGATAATTAATAAATGTAGTTGATATATAGTAAAAGATAATTGATTCTTTGAAAGTAAAATCCCACAAACCCCCATTGTCTAAGGTTCACGCATGGAAATACATTAGATGTGGGGCTTGGTTGGGTAGAATTCTTAGATGTTTAAATGATGCAGGGGATTGAATGTTATCAAGACGAAGAAAGTAATGAAAGGTTTAGTTCTCCCCTTTGAAACTTATACTCACCCAATTATTTTCACTCCAACATGCTTCAATGTTTGATTTCTATTAATTAGTAATAATAAAATATTGAAATTGAGTCATATTAACGATAATCACATGAACTCTAGTTGTATCAGCTGGTATAGACCTTGTGACACATACCAAGTTTTTTTAAATAAAGGTACAAGCAACTGTTGCTGCCTTGCTGGTATCTTTGTTTGCTGTTTCTGTGGGTGCTGTAATCGATGGAATGTTTGACTTCAAGCATGCCATGCTACTTGCAGCCTCTAGCATGGTAACTGCTACTAGTTCCTGTTTCATTTTGGGTGAGTTTAGTTTTTTATGTCCTATTTAGCTACGTGTTTACTCTTTTCTTTATATGTACTCTAAGGATTGCAATAAAATCTCTAGCTAAGAGTGGAGCTGTACATAAAAAAAATATATCTTGGAAAGGACAGCCCGTCAAAATTGATACGCTCTAACTGACGTCAGAATGATTCCCACTCAAGGGTGAAGCATCTCTTTGTAGAATTTGTGAATTACCATCAGGGTATTTATGAGTTGTAATCTGATGTTTTAAAACCGTAAATGCCATAGTATTTTAGTTTTTAACCTTAACATTTTATCTTCATCCTTTGTACCATTATCATGTTGGGATAATTAGCTTTCATTTGTTTTTCTTGACCTTTCTCTTACCAATTATTAGTATTAGCCAATGCATCATGGCATTGAATCATCAAAAATAAGTGAAAATTTTGATATAGAATAAGTGTTGCATTCTCTCCCCTTGTGTCACAACCTTGACATGCTGTATGGGATTGTGTGCTCTGATGATCCCTATGGTTCTGTCCAAGGAAGCAATGATATGTATTCTCCTGGTATGGTCACCCATGCCAGATAGGAAGGGTAGGAACAAGATGAAAAGTAGCCCACACGGCATCTGTTCTCCAGTGAGGGGGCTGCTAAGGCAATTCACCCCTAAGGAGTGGCTATTACGTGAAGATGTCATTTTACAAACACTATTGAGGAAGTCAATGGGAAACCACCTCAACTATTAATCCCATGAAACAATGATTTACATAAAGCTGATTCAGAGTCCTGACAAAAATAGGATTTGGTCCCCTGGGTGATGAGTCTTGCCCAACAGTGGCAGTGGCAAGGTTTCTGTGGTTGTCACCTCACAAAATCCTTGTAAATCAAAATCAACTTTAGCAGTGCAAAAGATACAGGAGAGGACACTGGTTACACTAGAGATTTGGTATGTTAGCCCCTCAGCATGGTTCTCAGTATGTGATACGTCGCATTCACAGTCGGCAGGCCTTGTCCGTGGATCAAAGTATGCCATCCGCTCCTGTTTTGACTACATGAAAAGGCACTCTTAAAGGAAGATAAATCTATTAAGTCCAGTTCTGCTCTTCTTTATAGCTTGACATGATATCCCTATCTATTTTCTATGGAACCACTCCTGTATCATTCTTTCTTTTTGTTTAGTCATAACAGTTGCAAGGGCAAAAGGCCTCACCACCGTTTATAGTCTCAGTTGTTAGATTTCTTTTTTGAGAAAGTTTTATATGATCCCCATAATGGATTCCAAGAGGGATAAGCTTTTTTTGAGTGAAGATAATATAGAGAATTAAGTAGAATACCTGGACGGAGAAAGAGAAGTGAGTATTGGATGTGATAGTGCAAGTTCAAGTGAGGAGTTTTGGTCGAGAGGCACTTTGATGAAAAGATACGGCTGACTGGGAAGAAGTCCAGGCCTCAAAAAAGATATCAGTTGTGCTCCAAACGAGGTAAAAGGAGGGTTACAGTGCCCTGACTGCATGGCAGGCTTATATTTAGTGGATTGTTTCTAATTTTATCACACAAAACTGAACTTTTAGGACGGAGGTTCGAAACTTAAAGGCAAATAAAGAAGTGAAAAAATAAAACATAACGCAAGTAAAATTTTTACTAAATAGAATAAGCAATTTAACATAAGGTAAATTATTCTTAAAATTTTAGAATTAATATTAAAAAAGATATAAATTATTTTCAACAATACTGCAACAGGGGGATATTTTAGAAAAATTAAATACAGCAAGGGGGCCCAGGCATTTAAATACCTATACCGGCTTGAGGGGTTAGGATAGTGCTAGCCATAGGGAAATTAGAAAATATAAAGTGGGAGATGAAAAAGGAAATATGTATGCATAGATGTTTTAGGGCTGTGTGAGGTGAGATGGAAAGATAGCAAGGATTAATGGAGTTATAATAATAGAGTAATATATAGGAGAGGGGGGCTAATAATTTTGAATAAAAAGGTAGGATGAAGTAAACATAGAGTGAGCAAAAATGTATTATTTCTTTCTATTGAAAATCATGCAATAAATTTTGTTTGACCAATTTATTAACAATTAGTATTTAAGTAATTTATTATTTCCGTGTTGGTGTCCAACTTATTTCATCCCAGTGGTCGAAACTACAAATATAGTTTCTCTGTAATAACTCCCTCTGTTGAAAGAAAACTCATAACTTTTCTATAAGACTAAGCGTCGCCTGCTTTTTTTCAAGAATCAATAGGCTCCCTTATAATTACTCCACCATGCCTGTGATGTTTACTCGCTTCCCATGATAATTTTTATCAAACCTAGTGGAATTTTTCTGAATGCTATCCAATTTCTTAATTGACATTTTCTCTGATTCTTTCAAGCTGGGGATCGAGATGGTGAGGGCGCTAAAATACTGGCTTCCCACCCAGAGGGCGCGGGTTTAAATCCCGGTGGTGTTGAATGTTTTTCAGAGGTATCTCGATCCCTACTTGAGGTGCTTTGTGGAGGGCACTTTGAGTGAGTACGCCGTCCGTCAGATGGGACGTTAAACTGCAGACCCCTTGGCACCTTTCGTAAAGAGTAGGCTAATGCCAACGCCGGGTTTCTCTCCACCCTTCATCCTTTCCTGTCCATCCCTTATGGCGCAAATGACTTCAGTTGTCGGTCGCCTTCCCTAAAAACTAGTACTACTACTCATTCAAGCTACTTGCTGCTTATTCCAAATGTGTGCTATAAAGTGCTGATGTAGTATTTGATGCCTTTTAAGTTAAAGAGAAGAGTACAGTCACTATAAAATTTCCAGTGGAAAATCTGTAGCTGTCTGTCTTTAATGAACTCATCCAGTCAATGACTAATTTTTGTCTATGATCTGATAAGAAGTCCCTAATTCAGTTCATCACTTCCTTGATTATACCATAATAGCTTAGTTCCGCATCAATTTCTCTTGAGAGAACTTGTCAGACTTTCTCAGAATCTAAAATACAGCATCCACTTGAGTATTCTAGACTTGGATTTGTTGGTTTTGCATGCGTTTTATCATATTTGATGGTGGTAATCTAACACCCTCCGCCAAACGCCCTTGCAGTGGCTTTGGGGTACTGTGTAGATGTAGAGTAGGTATCTGATAGAATATTATTAGTAGGAGTAAAAGCTGAACCAACAAACTTGGTCATTGTTCAGGTTTACATGATGCCAAGCATTCATAGAGAGGAAGATGTCAACAGGGCATATGATCATTTAGAGCAAATAATGGCAGGTGTTCCTTGAGGGAAATATATGATAGTGATGGAGGATTGAAAATAAGACAGTAGGTGAAGGGGTTTGTGAGGCAGACAATGACAGTTTGCGGAAAAAGAAACACCAACAAAACATCCATTTTCATTTCTGCTCTTTATTAGAAGGAAAACTATTTATCATTATAGATATGCAACATCCATCAGCATTAATTTCAATTTGAATCAATTTATAATGTGAAAGAAAGAGCATATACATATGACGTATACATACTACCTCTTGATCAGGAAGCTAATATCAAAATTAGTGGAACTAAGCTGTGTGTCATTCAAAATTTAAACATTACGGTAGTAGGCTAGTTGCTTTCTCTATCTCACCTGCAATTTCCCATTATGGTTTGTTCTCTGGAAAATTGCACCACTTGGATTGTCTAGGACCACACAGTCAGTAACTAATTGCTCTGAGCACTAGGCCATGCAGTACATATACATACTTTCAATAGGGGTGATGTAATTTAGTTACAATATGTGAATTAGGGACCATTAAATTGATGCATTCCTTGAATAGATATTCAATGACAAACACAGTCATATCAATGAAGAAGTGGGTAGATGGAAATTTCATTATGTTTTTGCAGACCTTAAACCTTCCATAGTGGGTGATTATTAAAAAGGGAAAATGAAAAACACAGGATAGGGGAATGATGGGTGAGTTGACGGGTTCCAGCCATGGGAAACAACCTGGGAGGAACAAATATTGTGAGCCCTCACATGGGTTATCTTTCATGTTCTAGGCTCAAAGCTAGGCAGTGAAGAAGGGGTAAATATTCCAAATAAAATTTTTCTACAGATTGATTCATAAAGGAGTTCTTTATACTGCTGCATTCAACTGTTGGCCATTGGCCATTTCATATTTACTTGCTATGAGGTTGGTCAAACTGGTAACTTGCTCTAATGTAAACAGTACTCAATGACCAGTCATGATCCAAAGGCAAGCCAACCTGACAGTTCAGTTTGGTGGACTAAAGAGAATCCATTGCATACTCATATGTCCATATAGGAACTAAGGTCACTGGATGCTTCTTAATATTTTAGATATTTTGTGCATGTACATACTTTCATACTGGTAGTCCAGAGTGTAGAAAATTGGACTGCTGATCAGAGGACCTGGGTTCAATTTGCAGGTTTATCTCAGAGCACCGTCAGCTTCAACCTAGGTATGTTTTTATGGGGTAATAGATCTTCCTTGGAAACCAAATGTAGCACAGGGAAAGGAGCTGCCCCACTACCCAGATGCATGAATTTCACGTGCCATTACCCCTACCAGATGTGCTCTGTACCTACTATGTGAGCTCAATCCTCATCTGTCAAACCAACCTTTAGGTTGATTGTGCTTTGTGGTGATATGCTCACTTCAGGCCAATAGCTTCTGGTGATTTTACCACTTTTAAAATTATTATGGCCATGTGCATTATCATATGACTGTATATAAAATAATGCATATTTTTTTGTTTGAAATTCAAATGCACTTCAGAAAATATTTTAAGTTCTATTTTTTTCCACAGATTTTGTCATGATTGCTGTAATATTGCTTTCTCATAAATTTAAAATGAATCCTGACAATGTAGCAACACCTTTAGCTGCAAGCTTTGGAGATGTAGTCTCGATTACATTGTTGTCAAATGTTGCTTTGTTGTTCCATTCTTTTCATGGTAAGTGAACTATTCATTATTTTTACTTTTAGGCTGTTTGGAAATTTAAATGGGAATTCAATTTTGGAGACAGGCTATGTGTTTCAGTTGTGTTCGGCTGTTCTTACTAATATTTTTGTTTATTTCAGAATACAATTACAACTTACTGTTTGTAATCATAGCCTGCTACCTCCTTCTTCTGCCCTTCTGGATCTGGGTCACTCATTCTAATCAGTACACTCGACCTGTTCTAAAAACTGGATGGGTGCCTGTACTTTCAGCTCTTTTGATCAGTGGGTGAGTTCACTTCTGATTTGACTTATTTAAACATGTTGTTTAGATCAGGAAATATAGGAGAGGTAGGCTTCTATATAATAATTAAATGTCACGGAGAATATGATATTCACCAGCCTTTTGGCAGAAGAACATTCAGTAGAACCATGTAAAGAATTACCTTAAGAGGCTACACATCCAAAATCAAATGCAAATCTCTATCATTAATGTAATAAAAAACCCCCTTATTATATGCATTATTGGTATTCATTGTGGTGAAGTAGCCTCAGCTCACGGTGCCAATATACATATATAGTGGCCATGCTGCTGAATTTTTCTTTGGCATTGAGACTTTCATGGATGGCTATAGCAATTTAATAAAGAATATTTATTTAAATGGAATTCAGAGTAAAGCTACTAGGTCATTGAATTTTGAGTGGGTGGAGATGGGTTTCATAATTAATTGATAGCTTGGGCTTAGAAATATAGCAGTACTTTGTAGTGGATCCATTAAATATCTATCATGCTAAATCCGGTAAGTACCACCTGTTTGAGCTGTATCATGATTGTGGGGGTGCCGGAAATTATTTTAGCGCAGGCGGTGCTAGGAAATACTAATAAAGCACATATAAAGCGTTTGAATGAACAGCAGATTTATTCTGAGTGCTGTGGATACCAGACCAAGGTCAACACGGAAATATATATGCCATGGGCACAACGTGCACAAGAGGGATGAACGCTCGGCGGGGGTTGAGGCGTGACTCCTTCCGAGTGGGTCAAAATGCCTCCCTGTGGGTCGTGCCTAGGGTGACACCTCGTGGCACACCCCTGAATCGCACCAACAAATGAACCGCTACATCAACAAATGAACCGCCACAATGATCTTTAGACAAAAAATATTGCAATTAGTTGTTGCACTTCTCTTTCCTTTCTCAATTCAGTGAGTGTTGTCATTAATCTGCTTTCTTCTTTTTGTGTGTCATCTACAAACAGTAGCATTATTATTGTTTCCCCATGACTGTTGCAGTCATATACATATAGCATTTTTAAATGAGCATCACAAGTCTCATGATTGATAAAAATGTATAATTATCACCCAAAACTTGGCGTTTTCATTGCACATATTTATGCAACATGATGAACCACACATATCTGACTGTACAGGATGTCCCTCCAGGAGGGTCAACCTGACACTTAAGTGTACCAACCTAAGGTACAAATACAACACCTCCCTCTGATATTTAGAGGTTCATACAATTGACAGCCTCGACATGTTTACCACTCCTTGTGGTAACTGTGTTTGGGTTGTTGGTTCCTCTTTGTGATGCATCTAATGTTCCTCCATGCATGTTGGCTGGTGCAGGCACTCCATGTAGGGTGGTTCTTCTAGACGATGTAGATAGTGATGTCACCCAGGAGGGTAAACCTGAAGTACCATATATTCAACAGATTCTTCAACAGATGTAGTGGAAGTTCGTCATTATGAGAAAAAACAAATTGGCACTTTTCTACTGGTTTATTGGTAATGCATTTTGGTTGACAAAACCATCTGCAGGTACAAGACAAGATTCAAATTTTGAATAAATCATATTTATATCTGTTTGAGGAAGGGGGAGGAAAAGAGTGAGGAGTAAGGCAGGTGGGGAACGTAGAGGGGTAATATGGAAAACCAGAAGAAAACAGAGAAACCAAAGAAATAGAGAGTTAAAAACAACCTTTGCCCAATAATGTCCTTCTTAGAATCACTTATACCTTATCCCTCAACCTGCCTCTGTCCCTTCCATGTACCCTTTCCACCTAACCCTTCTGTATGATTCCCTCTCTCTGCCACCATATACCAATAATTACCACAAATGCTTATCCCCCTCCCCTCTTTTTACCTCTCTATTTCTTTTGTTTCTCTGTTGTCTTTGGGTTTTTCATCTTTCCCCTTTATGTTCCAGCCTACCCTACTTCTCACTCTTTTCCTCCCCCTCTTCCTCAAACAGATATAAATATGATTTATGTAAATATAAAATGAACTATGGTCTTGAAGCAATGAAAACGGGATAGCCGAGACCGTAAACTTGATTGGCACAAAGTTGAAAGGAGGTGGGGAAAAAACAAAGTTACAAGTAAGGGGTGGGACAAGGGACGTATACTAGGTCACTTGGGTGTGTTTAAGAAACAGTGACCCGCGTATACCTGAAACACAGCCTAAAAAGTCAAATTAAATAATAGAATTTAAAACAAACTTACAGCCTCTTGATCACTAGGGTGTGTTAAGGAATAACAACACTCCCATAAATCGCATTCACACACACACTCAGGGTTTGCAAGGATCTCTCCTATGACAGTGACCCGCCAGTCACACAGATGCAAGCCAACTTATAAAACAACTGTAGCAAAACAGAACAGATTTACATAAACAAGCAATCACTCAATCACTCCGGAGTGTTAGACCTTAGTGAAACACATTTACATACACACAGAGTTTACAAGGATCCCTCCTACGGCAGTGACCTGCCAATCACACAGATGAATGCCAAGTAACAATACAGATGTAGCAAAATAGGACAGACTTACGTAAATCAGCAATCACTCAATCACTCGGGTGTGTTAGACCTTTGCGATTCACAAGTACTCACTCTTTCAGGGTTTACCAGGATTCCTCCTAAGCCAGGGACCCGCCGAACATACAGAAGTAACAAACAAAACAGAATGGACGTACGTAAACACACAATCACTCAATCACTTAATCATTCGGGTGTATCAGACCTTTGTGAATCGCACGCACTCACTCTTTCAGGGTTTGCAAGGATTCCTCCTATGCCAGGGACCATCAATCACTCAAACAAAAATTAAGGAAGTAGGAATTGGGGATAGTTAAGTGTCCAGAGAAAACCTGACACCAGGTGTTTCGCCTGCCCAGCAGGCCTCTTCTGAGAAGAATAAATTTCCATGGCTTTGAAGGAATGGGTCATTGGGAAGGGGGAGGGGGGAAAAAGTAAACTTGTGATGGGATGACTGAGATGGGGTGGGGAGAATAGACAGTCCAATGGGAGTATTATAGGTTCCGATGAAGGGGTGGTGGAGGAAGAGAACAACGGACTGTAATGGTGGATAAGGGGGAGGGGAAGTTTTGGCGGTTGGTTTGCTAATAGTAGCGGGGAAGAAAAGGGGGGTGGGTGGGAGCTCGGAGCTAATGGAATGGAGTTGCCTCTTTATTTAACAGGCAATTGGAAGGGTTCCAAAGTTAGGGGGGGATTCCCCTCCCCTCTTCACTAACCAAGCATGGTTGGTGAAGAGGGGAGGGGGTGGGAAGGGGAATTTGAGTCAACTGCATCAGCAGAGGGAAAAAACCCACCTCCTGTCAACTTTGTGTCAATCAAGTTTACGGTCTCGGCTATCCCGTTTCCAAATATGATTTATTCAAAATTTGAATCTTGTCTTGTACCTGCGGATGGTTTTGTCAACCAAAATGCATTACCAATAAACCAGTAGAAAAGTGTCAATTTGTTTTTTCTCATGAAGATGAACTTCCACTACATCTTGCCAGAATCTGTTGAATGTATGGTACTTAAGGTTTACCCTCCTGGGTGACATCACTGTCTAAATCGTCTAGAAGAACCACCCTCCATGGAGTGCTTGCACCAGCCAAAATGCATGGAGGAACATCAGATGCATCACAAATATGATGTAATCACAATTTGAAACTTGCCTTGTACCAGAAGATGGTTCTGTGAACTGAAACACATTGCACGTTACCAATAAACCTGTGGAAAAGTGCAAATTTTTTTTCTCACAATGAAGTACCATGCAACAATGAATACATACAGGTATATCTACTATTTTCTCCTTCTCAATTGTTGCCTTCTGAATGAATATATTATAGATGAGAATAGTCATAATAGTCATATGTGCATATGATATGTATGTCTTCTTTTACTGTTTTGTCTTCTTCTGCACTATGTCCATATTTATTCACTACCCTCTGCTGTATTGACCATTTATGAATCTTGCAGCATTGTAATTTTAATTAAAATTTTCTTCAAAATGCATGCATATTATTACGCTCAATTCATACAATAAGTTTTCTTTAGATCAATGAAAACAGTTAAGTTCAGTTACCCTTCTTCATTTCTCTTTCCTGTGCATTGTATGCAAGATAGAATAGCTTCTCATAGTTGTGATCTTGACCTTTTCTCCTAATTTATATTAATTTTCATAGTGCCCATTTCATTGTTGATAGTACCTACTTCTCCAGTAATCCTCCTGCAGTGTCTTCAGCCCATAGTATGACTCATCTTTGGTAATATTATTCCCAATAAATACCTTCTTCTCTGTGCAATATTGCATGATTGTCCGATTTCGCTCTTCCAATTTCTGCTAAATGATTTCATTTCATTTATAATATGAAGTTTTACCATTGCCACTCAAATAACAAACGTTGACCTTTACTCACACACAGCTTTGCAATTTACCTCAACATATACCTGGGAGAGGTTTACATTGCACTTCTCACACATTGGTTCTTCAGCACTTCTGGCTGTTTTGCTGATTTTCTTTTCTATTTTTATTTTGCAATATGAATTATGAATTTAAATTATATTTTAAAACCAAAGCAAAGATATCATTTCCTTATCTTTTCACACATTTTAAGAAGCCACCACCCTACCCTTTCCTTGGTCATTGACTACCTGCCCATGCAAATCCATTTAAGCCTTTTTTTGTCGCATTAGATTATGAAGCAATCTGATGAAAGTAATCTCGCCTCATCCAAAGCTGGGGAAGATGATATATTCTCTTACTGCAATATGAGTAAACCTCTTTCTTAAAATACCTTTCATTTGTAATTATTATAATTTGGTAGTCTACTATTTAAAATAGCTTTTGGATGAGCACAGGTTGAACATCCCTAAATTTGTTAGCATTATTATATGAGGGGAATTTTAATGATGAGTAATTTTATTTGCAGGTTTGGTGGACTAGTTCTAGATTCTGTTGTGGGTCTTTTCGATGGATTTGTGATTTTTCAGCCAATAATTAATGGCATTGGAGGAAATTTAGTATCAGTTCAAGCAAGCAGGATTTCAACCATGCTGCATCAGTCATCATTGATTGGCATTCTGCCACCTCATGCAAAAATGTGTATCCCTCCTTGGAAAGCTCTTCTAACTTGTAAGTTAGCTTTTAATGATGTAGATCGAATTAAATTTTGAATTTTACAGATCATTTGAAAAAAATCATATGCCTATTCTGCAAACTGATTTTTTTAAATGATGAAACTTTTTATTCAAATGCAATGTGATATCATATGATGAGATGATATCACTGATATTATTATATGCATCCTTTAATTTCACTTTAATATGGCAATGAAAATATGCATTATGTCACTTGTTCATTAATGTAAAATTTAAGGTTCAAAATTTTGAGAGGTCCTTAAATATAATACTTGAACATATTTTTAGCTCGTCAGGCAAGAACAGCTAGAATCTTAATAATGATGTCAATACCTGGACAACTGGTATTTATTTTTGCTGCTGATTACATATTTACTGGAAAAGTTTCCCTGTCTGCAGCATTTGTGCTTTCTTATTTGACTGTCAGCATTGTGCAGGTAATTACTATAATTGATAAAATTTATTTATTTCTTGAAGATAACTACCAATAACTTGAAGATATGCGTAATTTGAAATTTTATTTTTCAGGTCATGCTGCTCCTGTACATAGCTCATATTTTAATTCATTTTATGTGGAAGAGGAAATTTGATCCTGACAATTGCGCAATACCTTATCTGACTTCACTTGGTGACCTCCTTGGTACAAGCTTGTTAGCAATTGCTTTCCTTTTCCTGCGATCCATCGGTTCAAATTATGTAGGCTGAAAATTTAATACCATTTCTACCGTGGTCCAAGGATGAAGACATTGATATTTTTGTGGTATTAAAAATTATTAAACATATAATCTAAAACAAGTGGCGCTTCATCTGATCTCAGATTAAAAGATGGAGCTGCAACTATTTGTTGACATCTGATAAGGCTGTGTGAGAAGTAAAACATCGAGTGCATGTGCCTCATGGTGATGAGTCTCTAATAATTATGGAATGTCAGTAGTATTTACCCCACCACTGGGCACTGAAAGAGCATGTAGAATGGTCATGTATTTTGTCCCTACTGATCCTTTATTAGAAACGATGAAGATTTTTTTAAAAGTCAACAGTGAAGATCTATGTGCATCATCAGTTTTTCCATTTTATATTCTCTTGAATTGTAGTAATAGTTTGCATTCAATTTATCATGTAGCCCTATTCCACTATATATCAATTCTGATATGTAATGGACTGGCTTTCTGTAAATTCACAAAAATTATTCAGTTTTACATATTTTTCCCTGAGTAGGAGCACATTTTCACTTTTTATAATATGTTACGGATATGTGAATTTCATAGCTTCATGTGGAGAGGATTAATATAGACATCAAATAGCCATAGGAAATGGTAATTACTTCAAATATTGTCCCTATAATTGCATTCAAATTCAACTTTTCCAATTTGTGCTTAAACATCTCCACCTGTATCTAGGTACATGAAATTCAGTTATATCTAGTACTATAATTTAAAAATGTACTCCTCTTATCAAAATTTTACTTGAAAGATATTTTTTATTTCATGTCCTGATAAATTATCTCAGCTACTTAGCTCTTAATAACTAATACAGCACTGTTTTTCTATGAATTAATAAGTAGCAATGTGACATATTTT
This sequence comes from Hetaerina americana, assembly GCF_022747635.1. Lineage (NCBI taxonomy): Eukaryota > Metazoa > Arthropoda > Insecta > Odonata > Calopterygidae > Hetaerina > Hetaerina americana. The sequence goes on along the minus strand of NW_027286292.1, from coordinate 1,890,933 downwards.
GTGTGCACTCTTGAAATGTCAATATATAGGTATTCCTATTTTTATAATACTCTAAGTGTAATTTTGAACTGTGATACCTGAAGTTGTGAATGGCAGGATTTTAATCAAACAATTCACAAAATATTTTCTAAAAGTAAACATGAGGGAGGGAGAGTCAAGAGAACCTTCCTGTTTCAGGACCCAATTGAATTTCTTGTGAGGGTGAATTTAAACTGACAGGTGACTGAGACCCATGTATTTAAAAATCTTTATATGAGATGTTTTCAAGAAAAATTTTAATATTATATTATTCATAACTGAACAAAACAATCAATGAAATATTCTAATAAAATATGAGCTTAGAACAATCCTATAGAAATACGTTTGGGATAAAAAATCGACATGGGTACATTTTGAAGTCTATCAAAAATGTGAATGAATTTCACCAATTTCAGCCTCTCAAATTATAGTAAATTATAAAGTGCACTCTTGATTTCCAGCAACAAGAGCATACTCTACTCTCAACTCTAGATTTCCACACAAGAGCAGAAACTCCAATGTTGTAAAAGAGTATTCTTCATATTAGTAAAATTATCAATTCTTCCAAGAGTACCTAGTAATAATTAATGGCCTTTTTTCACATGTGCCGGCTAAACCGATTTCTTAGCCTAGTTTATGGATTTTATTTTGGCTTTTTGGGCTCATACCCTCAATTTCTTAGGGTTGAAAGGCTAAGAAGAATTTAGCTGAAATCATGTGATGGTGACACACACTAATCACAAGAAATGATCCGCAGCTTTGGCTACTTGTCACTCACTATATGGCTTTAACACATTATGTATGGGCTACTGCCATACAGTAGTGATGACACCTCACCTCTGGGATGAGTTATTCTGGTGGCAGCAGTATATGACATACAAAAATGTGGTGATTTCAGATATTCACATTCTATAGTCAAAGATGGATAAATATGAGCAGGATTATGGCATTATGTCAAATGTTTCCTTTGCTAAGTAAACATTTAACATGATGATTGGGAGCAATTAGATACATTGCATAGGATACATAAGAAATACATAAGAAAAGCAATACATACAAGCAAAGCATGCATAATACAAGCAATACATAAGAAACTCTTATGTATTGCTTGAGGAAGTGCAAGGCACTCAAAATTTAATGCCAAATTCCAACTGAAATATTCAGTAAATATGTTGTTGCTTTTGTTATTTTTTCGTTTTGTAATCTATTCCAAAATATAATCACTCACAGGCATAAACTTGTTGAGGTGCATGGTTGGTTTGCCAGAAAGGATGAACTTCACCCTTTTCTGGTCACAAAAATATAACACAATATCATATAAAGATTGAGTAAATGACAAGTAACTTGCATGCTAATGGCACAAGATGGATAAGAATAAAATGAATGCTACAGTAAGTACAGACTCAATCCATTATATATTCAATGGCTAAATTGCTGCTTTGGTGAAATGAGTGATGGGTACCAAGCCAAAATAAAAGAAAATTTCTGTAAAAACCTTGTGTAAAAAAAGGGGCACTTGATTTGAAATTGTCCTTATTTTATTATTGAAGGTCAGTTCAGTTACTGTTGCCATGGCAAAAGTGATGCCATTGTCTTTTAATTGCTTTAAATCAAATAAAAGTGAAAATTAGGATTCTTCCTGCAACTTTTCAGCTTTTTATAAATAATTTATAGTTTATAGTTAGTGATTCTTGATTACGTATTTTTTAAACTCTCCGAAATTTTTTTATTCTCAATCTCCTTTGATAGCATAATTACATTTAATATTTCAAAAGCCTTAGTGTCTTATGGACTGTGAATCAGAAATTTAAATAAGTCCTCTAGTTCCAAAAAATGAGGTAGTACTCTTCCAAAGAGCTGCTCAAACAAAAATCTCAGATTTGATGAGGAATAGTTTCTTGCAATACTGTCATTTGTGATCTATGTATTTAATAGAAATGATCACAATTATACAATTCTCCTAAATCAGAAGAAATATAATTTTCTTTCACAGTGGAAGAAATTCTCATTATCATTTATTGGAAATGGAACTTTCTAAAATACTTTGATGATTATCATTTTTTATGTTGGTAAAATTGAAAAGTTCGTGTGGTCGGACTATTTTGTTAAATAATGTTATTTGTAATTAACAACATTTTTTTAAAGGAGAGTCTTGCATTGGTGCGAAAAATAATTCGTACAGACATTAGCAATGCTAGGTTAAAATAAAGCTTTTTGTAAAAGGCTTTTGAAGCTTTTTAAGTTATGTACTTATTTGGAGAATAAAGAAATACCCCTAGTTGAACTGATTGGTACTATAAACCTTTGGTTACCTTTTTTTCTCAGAGAAGACAATAATTCTTTGTAATAAAACTCCTGAGTACCTATAGTGTAATGCAACATGTGATGCCACAGGGAAAGGTAAGTTGAACTGCAAAAGAATACAAATCCATGGTTCTAATTGGTCAGAAATGTCAAAATGTTTCATTTATTTCCTTTAAATTCACAAGATTTTTTCATTACAATTTAAAATTCAAGTCAATGATTAAAAAAGTAACGAGGTTGCTCATCGGTAATAAAACGAAATATTTACCAAAAAGTACTAAATAAAAATCAAATAGGGGGTAAAAACTGCAAAAAGAAGATGTATGAATTTAAAAATAGATTTCAAACTAACTTTGCAAAGATGAACACATAAAGGATGAGTAAACGAGAGATTACTGGATAGGTAATGGAGAGAGGAGGTACTCGCAAAGAGAGATGAATGTGAAAGGATATACACAGAGTTGGGAAGAGGAATTCCAAGAAAACTAATTCACTTGCTCAGGACATCAATATGGCCAAGACGGGGCACAAGTACTCCAAAGGTATTAAGAAATTTAAGGAACGGGAAATTACAGCTATGGTATGGAATTAAATCCTTTGCGCAAGGGCAGAGCCGTAAGGAGGAGCCCCCTCCCTCTCCCCGCTCCCCTCACGATGATGCGCCGGCGTGCGAGGCCTCGAGGAAACTGGCGATTTCAACGCGCCAGTCCGTTTCAAGAGCAAACTGTTGTTTTTGTCGCCTGCCATTTCAATGATACCCACACTCTTATTTAGTCGCATTACACGAATTTTCTTCGAAATGAAACCATCTCCTAATTTATTGCAGTGGTTTAATAATAAATTTCAATGTTTGCGTTTTCGCTTCTTTCGTAACTTGCCTACCGCTCACTATGAGTACTGGGTATCAATAAATTTATTTAAGCAAAAAGCTTTCTTTGTAACACGCTTCAATGCTGAAAGACCTTCAACTCTCATTACACATTTTGATCTCCATTTGACGTCCACCCCTGCCTGTAATCGCCATCTAACTGAACTCTAGTGGCCTCTCGGTCACTGTACATACTACCTTGATCAAAAATTTCCCGGAATTTATTCAGAAAATTAAAAATACAAGTTTATTCATCTAAATCTATATTGTCCCCTTCAAAGTAATCCCCATCGACTGCAACACACTTATGCCAGCGCTTGATCCAATCCTCGAAACATTTTTTATATTCGGTTTTCGGTATGTCCATCAGTGCTTCCTGCGATTTTTCCATTACTTCCTCTCGGCTGCTAAAACGCGTTCCCCGTAATGGTTTTTTAACTCGATTGAACAGAAAGAAGTCACAGGGAGCCAAATCAGGTGAATTCGGAGGCTGTTGGATGGTATTTGTTGCATTTTTCGTCAAAAAATTACGAATAATGATAGCACTGTGCGACGGTGCGTTATCATGGTGCAAAATCCACGAGTTTTCTGCCCACATTTCTGGTCTCTTTCGGCGAATTGCTTCACGCAAACGTCTCATAACGCCCAAATAATACTCTTTGTTTACTGTATGGCAAAAATTCATGATGCACTACACCGTTGTAATCCATGAAAACCGTCAGCATTGCCTTCTTTTTTGACTGAAAACGACGTGGTTTTTTTGGTCTCGGCTCATTTGGTGAACGCCATTCACTTGCCTGATGTCTGGATTGCGTGTCGTACTCATAAACCCACGTCTCGTCTCCAGTAATGATCCTTTTGATGAATGTGGGATCGGATTCAGCCTCGCAAATCATGTCTTTTGCGACGTCAACACGGTCTCTTTTTTGCATGAAATTGAGGTCTTTTGGCACCAACTTTGCTGCTACACGACGGAAACCCAAATCATTAACCACAATGTCTTGGGCGGATCCATAGGCAATGTTCAAGTCCTCCGCTATTTCTCTGATGGTTAATTTGCGGTTATTGACCAACATTTCTTTTACTTTATCAATTTTTTCACCGACTTTCGATGTCGATGGTCTGCCACTGCGTTCATCATCTTCGATTGACTCACGACCACTTCTGAACCGCTCGTGCCACTGGTAAACGACCGTTTTTTTTAGAGAATCGTTGCCGAAACACTTTTCCAACATTTCCAACGTCCGTGCGCCACTAAATCCGTTTTTTACGCAAAATTTAATACAAGTTCGTCGTTGCAAATTTAAATCCATTTCTGCAATTGTAAAAAATCGCCAACACCCACAGAGATAGATGTACTCTTGGCTACGTAACTTTTGCAAATGTCAAGTTATGACACTAAGATTTAAAGGGAATATCAACAACAGATGTACCAATTTAACAAAAAAAACAGAACTCAAATCGGAACGATGGGAGCGCCAAACGGTGGTTATTCCGGGAACTTTTTGATCAAGGTAGTATATCTCCCGTTTTCATATTGAACTCACAAAGCCCTCCTTTTTCTGCGTGAAGAAATACGAATACTTTGATTTCAATTTGCGAACTATCTGTGATGATTATTCGACGTTTATCTAGTTGCACTGACGAATAACTGATGATTTAACTTCTTCCATTTCGAAAATCTAATCAACTTTTATCATTCATCTTAACTCCATGAGCCTTTATGTCTTGACGCTTAGGGTATTCACCATCAAGTGAATCGAAATGCATCAAACTGCATTCATCCCCATTTTCTAACCGTTATTTTCAATGCAAAAGGGACCGCAATTTTTGGCCAATAGGGAATAACTTTAGATAGACACAAACATAGACAACCCGTATACCTACGCTTACTTATTTTAAAGATAAGTAACCTTTAAGAGCCATTAGAATGGATAATAGAATGGCCCAGTGTTAATGTAACTGAATTCAAAAAAGGTTGAAATCGTTTGGAGACGGATGGTTATAAAAGTATTCCTCGAAAATCGACCAACAGTGGCTTTATAATTCTACCAACCGGCGTTTTAAAGTTTTGAAAAATTAACGCATGAATGTTTTCGCGATACTTTAGAGAAAGGGAGGGATAGAGATTACTATTTCGCATCCAAGTGAAGGAGTATACCTGTATATGCAGGAGCTATCAAACAATATTCTAATAATATTTTAGACCACGTGCTCAGACTTAGTGTTATTTAGATCATGCCTCGCAGCACCTTAAATTGGCCACCTTATCTGTGTTCCATCTTTTATGTACTTACCTCATATCATCGACCATTTTACGAATTTTAAATAAAACGCCTCTTCCTCCAAACTAGCTTTATCTTCTTCTAAATGTCATCACCTTACTGTAGAAAAAACTTCAGGCGGGGTCAACAACTCGAGTTTAAAATATATTAAGAAAAAACTTGCCTTATCTCCGAAGTTGCGTATACTCAACAACGATAAACTTTTCATACTGCATATAAACACCTCGGTGAACGTCTTCGACGCCCGAAGCAAATGCAATGTATGAAATTATATATTATCTTCCGCCATATGCAAAGGACAATTAACCGGAGCTTTGAAACGGCACTCACTGCATTATATACCGAGGAGCAAAATTAATAGCGGAAACTATGTAAGTTTTTTTTCAATCGCGTCCTATTCCGCCCGCCGCAAAATTAAGGGATGAGAACCGATTGACATGTCCGCGGGACGTAAAATAAGTCGCCCATTAAGTGTTCAATGGGATTTAAATGAACAATTGGAACACTCCAAGGGCGAACTATGCTTGAGGTACGCAAATAATAGTGTCAAGATGCGACGTAATATCGGACGAGAGACACCACTATCCGGAGTGGGAGAAATAGTGCTGGACAAACTATGTATGCATACTCTTTTCCAGCGGACAATAGGCCTTCGGCGACACTAACCCCCCCCCCCCCTCCCACAAGTGGACGAAACCGGTGAATTCGACATGCGACTCCGGCGACTGTGGAATTGGGTGCTGCCGATCGGGAATCTTTAAAAGGATATGCCAGGTTTGACCAGGAGAAGCCTTTTCACCTGCGTTGATGCATCTCTCAGTTTCTATCATCTTCCCGGTACCTTTCTCAGACTCAATCTCTTCCCAATCGTTCCGATCACGCTCCGACGGAGCAGGAGAGGGTTCCAGATAATGCCATGGGGGTTATCCTCTAACGATGTATGTTATTTGCTTAAGGATGCTATTATGGTATTGGCTACGTGTAATGGCATCAGAAGTTATTCCGTAAAAGGCGCCGATGATATTTCTGGATGTTATTTGTGTATCAGGCTGCCGAGCCCGTGGCGTAATGGCATCGCTGAAATAATATCGACAAATGCATTGCTTTGTGGTAGACATTCGTCAAATCGTCTTACGAAACACAATGTAAACATGAGAATCGAAGAGAATTCAGTAAGTTACCGCGGCTAATTTTTATTCACTTTCTACAAATTGTGAATGTATCAGCTTTAATAATTCTGAAGAGAAGGCACCGGGATCAGTCAAATAATTTCTTGGTGTGCGACAAAGTCTTTTTCAGTTGTTTTTGAATTCTCTACGAATATAAGGAAAGGGAAAGAAAAGGATTGAGGTGTTGGATGAAATGGAAGAAGTGTGCGTTATTGAAGAGAGGCTTATTGTAGTGTCGGATGTCAGGTCGTTTTGGTAGAAGAGACATGTAAACGCATCATTATTATCTAGGCTATGTCCATCCAAAACCCTACCTTTACCGTTGGATTATCTTTAACAATAACGATCGTAAAACAGTACGAGTACCCATGTCAGCAATTTGAGGCATACCTTAGATTTCACCGATCCGCAACTTTCAACTTACAAATACGCCTAATAAATAAATTCCATAGCATACGCCAAATTACAACGTTATCACTACAAAAGATTATTTGGCAAACCTTAATGAAAGGAAATTAGTTTGTACTATTGGACGAAAAATAGCCACATAACGTAATTATTTGATATTTTTGGGGAATGAATTATGAATTCTATTATTGTTTGATAAATTTAACAGAATAGTATTTTGCACAAGAGCAACTTTCTATCGAATTGTCATTTATGGCTGAAGGCAGAGTACGTGCGAGTTGTTGGACAGAAATTCCGTGCCAGGAAGCTAGTCTCTAACTTTTAAAACGATAATAATAATAATAATTTTGCGTAATGCGTATGCGTATCATGTAGGTTAGGAAGTCGTCAAATACAAGGAAAAGCAAAAAATACAGGTACGTTTAAACATTATGAACAACCTCAAAAAATAACATATACATTAAAGTTTGCAATAAAAACACAATGCATACAATTTCTTGTCATTTAAAAATCCATTCCATGAATAATAACATTTCATTACAAGGTTCTTGAGTTTCAATTTGAAAGAAAATTACAATACTTAACGTTTGTCTTCAGTCCATTTTACTTCTAAATGCAATTCCGTATTCAAATCTCATTTATATAATGTTGTGACATGAGTGATGTTTGCCGAGGCAAATGGATATTCACGGCCAATGATAATACTTTACCAAATAATACTAAAGATTCCTTGCTTCGCAATTTCATATCACACTGTGTTACCTACCGAAAGCTATCCACGACATGAAAATGATAATTATAAAATATGAGGTATGCGTGTTAAAAATTGAACCCATGAATATGTAAATAAAACTATATAATTATTCAGTGATCATCGTACAAGTAAATAATCCGCACCTACTCTTCTTCAATTTCAGGAAACTTTCGTTTCAACCAATGGCATTAATTGAAAGAATATGTTTTTCCTTTGCCAATATTCCATCATTTGGTATCGTCATGCAGAAGGCATTAACTTCATTCTTCCTTATTTCTTCCGTGGCATCAGAGCGGCATCAGTCGTAACCGATGCAGTTAGTCGATGCTATCGCCCGGGTGCTTTTACGGAATAACCTCCGATGCCATTTTCTTATGCCGTTTGAAGAATAGCAAAGGTCGACTTTCGAGTTAGGAAATAACCCCTATGTTCATGGCGAATCGTGGATATTATCGATCAAATCATAATTTAATTCAAATATATGTCCTATTGATGCTCATTAAAATTATCGATGATATTTTTTAATACCGATAAAAATTAATTTCTACAGTCAACTTTCTACCAAGAACAGTCATGCTCTAACATTTCACAGTAGATATCGTATTAAGTATCGGGCCTACAAATATTAAGAAATGTAGAATTGATTTTTTCTGAGGTTTCTTCGTATGTTTATAACATATTATTGGATTCTTATTTATTTAACTCTATTGAGAAAGATTTTTGCTCAGAAATCTCAAGAAATTGTCATTCGTCTGTGAGTGATTACACACTAAATCTTTTGCAATGCGATGCTTTTGCACAATAGTCTTCGGGAAATCTTGAAAGTTTGAGATGTGTTCGTTTGGTTTTTTAGATTTTGGACAACGAATATTCAACTTAATATGCTTTCCTCGATATCCTTTTCTTCCTTTGTATCAACCGCTCTTTTTCTGAAAATTCGGACACATTATTACAAGTGTTAGTTCTTCGACTCACTAGAATAATGAAGGCAATGATAAGATAATTTTAACTAGTGAGAAGTACTTGAATCCATAGCCTGCTGCGAGTGTGTGCATGCGTTGGAAAGTTTACGAAGAAACTTCCATATGTTTACGATCTGTGGAATTAGGAGAGCGACCTTTTCCTTGTTTGAAACCTCATGAGAGAAATCGTCTGCTGAAGCGGTTATGTCCAGGCGCTGCGAGGGAGAAAATAACTGACGCGAGGTATACGTGCTAATGGCACCGGCCAATGAAAAAAACGTGAGAAGACGCTCGAATTCTAGTGATATATAACAATTTCAAGAAATCTCCATAATCAAGCTGCTTTCGGCTAGATTGTCATTGCTTGCGCACGCCAGTGATGAAAGATATCCCCTCTATTGTCTCGGTCAACATCCATTCGTCAACATGACAGGTGCTCCGTCGACGGCACAATTCCCTACCGAGAACGTACTCTGATTCAATCGCATCTGCCATTCCCGCAGTCTAATCGAATCCCTTATTTTCTCCATTCTTTCTCCGTGGAGCGATATACGAATGCGACGGAGGCGAAACAAGTGTGAAAGGGAAGGTCAGTGTGGAAGAAATGAGTAAGTACATGTAGATGTAGAATTCCGAAAATAACTCAAATCTAGGCTCTTTTCACATTTTCTATTAACAGTATTAAAAGGCCTTCCCTCAAATAGACTCCCAGGCGTCGCATGTGTACGTGTGCCAAGTCTCCTCCTCTACCGAAAGAGCGTAAATGCGTAAAATCTGCGGCCGGTCACTGATTTTTTGGTGGCCCGTGACCTTAGTTGTTACTTTTTTTTAATCAATCGATAATTGAAATTTCGAATTGGTTTTTCTTTTTTATTTGTAATAGCAAGAAAACTGTCGTTTCATTTAATTAATTAAGAATGTGTCCTTCTTAGTTTCTCTATGTACTACTATAATAAAATATTGAAATTCACGACGCTATTTCTATATTTACCGCCAGTTTTCCAATGCAAGACCGAAAAATATGCTGTTGAAAATATTTTTTGGTGGTAGTAGAATTATTTACCAAAGGTATATTGTACTTTGATTTGCACAGATTGGTAATTAAGACACACAATAATTTCCTATTTTTTCCCTATATTTTAGGAACAAATGTTATCTCTGCCAACGAGAGAGTCTAGCCTTTCCGTTTGGCTAACTGGTCATACGATATTATAGCAAATTTGCCCACATAAAACACTAGATTTCTCATTATTTGTAGGACGTCTTGGATCTTCAAAATAACCGATGTATGTGTTTAGTATGAGCACTTCTTACTCTGAGACAAATTCTTCCTGTTTTTCAAAACTTATTCCTTTTTATTATGCCGTACACCTCGTAAATAATATAATGTAACAATCAATGAAATATTTAATCTCAACCTATCTTATCTTTATGCTTACATGTAACAAAGTTGACATGGAGTCACAAAGTTTAGTTTCTCTGAGCTGCATCAAATATTAGTTGCATTGGGTAAGAAGGGCCGCTGTCTAGTTTAATAAATTCCATACGTACTCTAAGAGGAATTGCGCATAGAGTGCCAAGGTCACTAATAAACCTTAGCCCATTAATTATTTGTGTAAAATATACTCGTGTAAAAATTATGTTGATAAATGCTTATTCACGGCAGTTGTCTTTACGCACGTCAAAACACCCAGTTTCGAATGGTTAACTCTACATACACGTGTATGGAATTAAATTTAAAATACTTCGCCTTTCCACTGGAAAGGCGAAGTATTTTAAATTTAATTTCAATTTGAATAATTTCCACCAAGTGACGCCAGAAACTGTTTCATTTACACGTATATTCATGAACTGTTTCATGGTTCATTACTTTGAGTTAAGGTGACTTCTCTGAAAATAGTGACACCATATGGTTCGCACAATGGCTTATATAAAGAAGACCTGGATGTGAAAGAGGCTAAATCTAAGCTATTGTTAAAAATTGAATGCCCTCCTTTATGACGTTATCAGGACCATCAAAAGAGGCGGGCAATTTTCGGCGACACGAGCGCCTTTTAATTAGGATATAAATTATAAAAAGCAGAAAAGGTAACTTGAGTAAAACTTCCGAGATTTACGAAATAATTTTATTAATGGATCAAAATTAATATTGGTGAAATGTTGTTTTTGCATATATCTCTTCCGAAAGGAAAATTTTTAAGGACGAGGTCAAACTGAACAATTACGTTCAAGAAAACAAAATCAGACACATCTTATAAGCCTCAGGGGTGATCATAGTCAAGATTTAATAGCTGAACAAACTTTGGCATTGTTTCCGAAAGAAGTATTCCTCTAATTACCATCAATTAAATTCCAATGAATCCCGTTTATTTTTCAAGACTATTATTTTTTTCCTTTCCACCCGAACTATTTTAAATATACTTCCAGCAGTATATCATTAAGTAAGCACATCATCTGATAAGCTTAATTTTGAGGCCACTTAAACCTTCTGCTCCCTCTGAAAATCATTTGCCGTATATTTCGTGGGGCAACTGACGTTTTTACGAGCCCTAAAGCTCTTATACCCTACCGGTGAGATAATAATAGCACATTCCCTTACATAAGGAAAATCGAGACATCCAACTGCGCGTGCGCAGGAGGCGACCTGCAAACTCGACGTGCTTACGGAGCATTAATTCATCTGCCACGAGGCAATTGGAGAGACTTTCATGATTTTAGTGACGGCAGCCGAGAGTGCGGTGGGCACTAGAGCGCAAGGGGGGTGAAGTCGTATTTTTCTTCCTCTCCGCAGTGATCTTCAAGCAAATTGATATACATCGCGGTGATGCTGCTTCGCCTTGCCGTGAGCGAAACATGGAACCGGGAACACTGCGCTGGTTGCTGCTGGCGGTTTTTGCGACCGCTTCCGCGCCAAATGCTCCCTCTTCAGCAAATCCCGAGGGAACTTTCAGACTGTTGGTGCTGCACACGAACGACATGCATGCCCGTCTCGAGCAAACGGATCGATTCGGGGGGAAATGTCGCGCGGCACGCGACAAGGAGTGCTGCGGAGGATTTGCCCGGCTCGTCACCGCCGTGAGGAACATAAGGGAGAACTCGAAGGATAATGTGATCTTCCTCAATGCCGGCGACACGTTCCAGGGGACCGTGTGGTACACCGCACACAAGTGGTCGATCCTCGCCCGCTTCACCGAGTTTCTGAAATTGGACGCCATGGTGAGTCCCCCTCGTAGTCTACTATTTACATTCTGTACCTTTGAGGACCCGTCGATGCATCGTGAACAAGCCACAAGTCTATTTCACCCGAGAAAATGATTTTTATAAAGGCCACAGACGAATGGCTTGAAGGAGTTTTTCAACCGGCGTTGGGTTGTATTCTTAGGGTGTGAGAGGTCTATTATGTCTACAAAGCTTTCGACAGCTGCGTTAAAGAAATAAAGGCCGTTCAGGTAATTAGGCGTCATGGATTCCCCGCGAGCGCTCTCCCAAGTGTTCCCACATCTTCGGCACGCTGAACATGTTGCCCCGGAATTCCCTCTACCACTCGACATTCGTAAGAAAATGGTCACCATCCGACACCGCGGTCCTGAAGACACCCCGTTTTCATCGTTGATGCGGTTGTAACACGGACGTGTAATACAGTCGAGATGCATTTTCATGGACCATGAGGTGTCAAAAACGATACCTCTATGACAGACAGACATCAGACATTTTTGAATGGCCAATGAAACATGCATTAAGGGTACTTTTTGCATATTAATCCTCGATCCACAATGAATTTATAATACGGGCGACTTATGTTTACTCTCGTTTCGAATACAAGTGCAACCTGCAGGTCTCCCCATCCCATAGACTCAGATAATTCACTGATTGGGCGTAACTAGCGCCGGCCGGAAGACTTGTTTCCGTAGCAAGTCAGGGATTCCGACTTCTCTGTGTACCTGTTTGAGATTATAAACCGGTTGCATTCTTATCTCTCCGATGGCTTTGCGCAAGATCCAAGCTTTTTTTCAAATATTATCAAATATTCTTGAAACAGCATGCTGTGTTGCCTTTGTTCTGTACAAGATACTCGGGGTTAATATTTCAGTATACGTTATGCATATTAAATCATTTTACGAAACTTTGATGCTGATTTCCTCAATAAAAATTATCAACCGTTCATTCTATTATAAAGTTTGAGGGGGAGGATATTATATCTAGTATTCTGCAAATATAGGCTTCTGCTAGCTTTTCATTCCAGGCCTCATTTAAAATTCATTTCTGGAAACTTATCATTTCATAAAAATATGTCATTTTGTTGGGAGCAATTTATGGCCTCGGTTATCGAAACAAATAAACCAATGCAAAAAAAACCTGTTTTCCATAAGCAAATTCAATAACGTCGTCATTTAATTGCGATTCCTTCATCAAATATAGAAAAAGGAAATTCATTTAACCTAATGCACAAAATAAATTAGACAGATCGCTCACCATATGTACAATATTTGATAGTTATATATAGTAAAATATGGGTAATGAGGTCTTATAGAAACGCAAAGGTTAAGTTACACATTAACATTTTAGGGAATTAATTTGAGCAAACACATATCTATGAAGTGTTTTGAATGATTTTTGTTCAAAGTATTAGGAACATAAAAAGAGTAATTGCTTTGGACATAGATGCAGGAGAGGGTTTTAGTGAAGAGACCTTGAGTAAGGAGGTAAATAAAATTTGTGAATTATCAGACAACAAATTTATTTGCTTAATGCTTCCTACTATTGTGAAGCCTTCCAATAACTAGAGGAGCAAAGAGTAAAAATTGCATTTAAATAAAATTATATTTGCCAATTGAAAATATTATGATGACATTTAATTTTTATGTACTCATTTTACCAGTTAAAAAAAGTCCTTTTTGAAAAAATTTCCTTGCCTAAAAGTTCATTCTGACATCTTTCACAATGCCCGAGTCCTTTCAAAAGGACAAATATAAGAATATGCATGACAATTTAATACTCTTTTCATTTACTGGCATGTCTATAATATGATTCACACCTTTCTTCAACAGTGTTTAGGTAATCATGAGTTTGATGATGAAGTGAGAGGCCTTGTCCCTTTCCTCCAGAACATAAGCACGCCAGTTGTGGTTGCGAACATGGATGCAAGTGAAGAGCCAACATTAAAGCCATATGTTAAGCCATCAGTGATACTGCATGTTGGTGGTATTCAAATTGGAGTGATTGGCTACCTAACACCAAGCACAAAAGTAAGGACCTAATTTTACCACAAATTAACTCATTCAGTATGTTCCAAACTGGGAGGGAGAATGTCAGTGAAGTAATTAAAGAAATATAACGACAGGAAAAATTGCCAAGTAGCCTAATGAACTCCAATGAAAGTTACTGAATTTTTTCATCATGTTTTGAAAAATAATTTTCAATTGAATTTCTCTCAGGTAGTTTTCAAAGATACATATGGCTATATTTTATTCTCAATGTGATCCAAAAAAGTAATAACAATATTTTATTGATGCCAGGACTTGGTACATCAAGTATAGAATATGCCAGAACAGTATTGTATTATACACTAATGGCATGAAATCAAATCTCTAAGAATTCTTTAACAAATATGAGAAGTTCAAATTAGAGTGTTGAGGTAAATCCATAGCTCTGCTTTAAAAGTGGACAATGGTATGATCTTTTTTTTATAGGTATATGATGTAAGAATTTAGATCCTGCATAACTTGGCATTTGGAGGAGATTTTAGAAGTTATGAGAAACTTTTGTTGTCAGTTTCTTCCATCAGTCATGCTCATCCATATTGAAAACCATGCGAACATCATTTTGTTTTGCATGAGAAAATGAGAAAAAAAATAAAAACACAAGCTTACAGCAAAATTTTAAAACTTTTAAAGTGCAGTTCACAGCCACTTATTTTATTTATACCCCATTGCCCATTTCTGGAACATAAAAAAATGGGGCAAATGGTTACAATGCTGAAATGAAATGGTAAATTACGGTTGGAGTTTTCTTTTGCGCTTATATCAAATTTCCTTCTTGTTTCATTTAAAGATTTAATGTAGACTTTCTTATGAACAGAATAATGAGCTAAAGCTATAGCAGTTTTCCATTTTTGTTTCTCTTGGAAGTTGTTTAAGGATATGCGCTGTTTCCCTGATTTCAGGGCTGATCCAGCTTTTATTCTCGAATTTTCTCTTGACCCTTCTTCATTAATAATACAAGATACAAGGAGGCATATTGAAAACATTAAAAATGTCAGAATTTTGGAACTTGCTGGCACAATTATTGTAAAGGTCAATATTGAAAGGCTAAAAAAGTCATTATGCACATGAATTGAGGAAGGGGACATGAGTCAAAGGAATAGGTGTGTAAGCACATCAACTTGTGAGCACCTACCTAAGCATCATAAAATGTTCAACTGAGCAACATGGCTGAAGCATGCTACCTATAGAAACTGATTTTTTTCATGAAATGGAATGGTCCATGAATAAAAAATAAAGCTATTTATTGTGTGCCAGAAAGAAATCTCATGTTGTGCTAGTGTCTTTCCTTTTCTTGCAAGAGCATCCAAATTTTCTATTCTGCAAATTAATGTGAATTATTGGGAATGTTCGCATGTGAAATAAAACAAAGAAAAATCTGAAAAATAATTGCATGGGAGAATGTATGCAACATCTTGAGCATGTAATTAATGCATTTTTTATATATCATGAGATATTCACAAAACTATTAATGTTTCCTTGCCCAAACTTCAACAAATTCTTAAACAAATGAAATAAGGAAACTTAAAACTCATGGGAGATATTTATAAAATACCAATAAATGATAATAAATTCCAGGTGCATGTGTAAAATGATAACTAAATTTAGTAGTCCTCTTCTTTTTTGATGTTACATAATAGATTTAAATTAATACGAGTGATCCTAATATAAATTTCATAGGTATATGCTTCCTTATTTTTTATCATTCTTCCAAACACAAAATAGTTGTATATACCACTTAAGTTTAAAAAAAAGCCAGTATTTTACTTCTATGGGTTGTTGGGGAAAGCCTAAGACACACAAAATGAAGTGCAAACCACCTCAAATAAAGATCACTTTTCCATTCATTTTTGAGCATGGTTCAATTTGCTTCAGAAGTCATTGGAATGATGGCTGTATAAAATTCAAGCATATTTTTCCAAAAGATCTAACCAAAGTTCCATGGTCTAACCAAAGAATGACTCCTCTATGGCCCTCATAAGCGTAGGTCTTCAATTTGACCAAAAAGCTAAAGATGATGGGCAGACACTCAAGTGTAGAATCATGTAGAAACGGAAGCAATGATTTTTACAACAATTCTGCCAAATGCATTTCACCACTCATTGCTTTTCACCTTTGAAAATCATTTACTTGTGAGAATTGAAATGAAAAATGAAGGAAAGGATAAAAGGGAAGCCCTGTCTAAGGTTATAAGTAGCTTGTCTTTAGGTGCTCCAATTGTGGCAGTTTTATAAAACTATACCATCAAAGTAGCATATCATAGAGCACTTGGTACATTATGGATATGATTACTGAGACCAGCTAGATGCATTTCTAAGATTCATTATGAGGGTAAAAAGAAACTTAACATTTCCACCATAAAGATTTATTATTTCACGTCCATGGTTTTGATGCTACGAATCATCATCAACATGCTGTGCATCACCCGATGATGATGCGCTGCTTCAAAACCATGGTTGTGACATAATAAATCTTTATGGTGGAAATGTTAAGTTTCTTTTTACCCTCGTAATGAAGGAATTCCACAAAGTTAAACCTGAAACTGTTATGTTTATAACTCTTTCACACAAGCTTATGAATAAAAAGTCAGCCTACTGTGGTTGAAGTGTCAATTCTCATTTTTATTGCAGTTAAACAAGATATTTTGCTAGATTAATAAGGTATCATATATTTTTATTTGAGAGAAAAAGAGAGATTATTTTAACCAAATTAACTTTAGCATTGAATAGAAAAAAAAATTTTGATGACTGAAATGGTAAATGCATGTTAACTGATAACTGTTTGATCAGGCAGTGAAATGATTACTTTTTGTGTACAAAATAAAAAATTGAAAGGACATACATAATAAAAGAAACAAATTTAAAATTATGTAGGAAATATCACAGCTTGGGAAAGTTAAGCTATTTCCTGAAGTTGAGAGTGTGGCATTGGAGGCAGCCAAGCTGAAATCTAAAGGAGTGAAGATATTAATTGCACTTGGTCATTCTGGATACAGAACGGATTTGGAAATTGCCCGTCATGTACCCGATGTTGACCTTGTTGTTGGTGGACACACAAATACCTTTCTTTATACAGGTGAGAAGAATGTGTAGATTAAAAATAATTACATTCATGAAATATATTTGACATATCGATGCAACCTGTTCAAGAGGGAACCATACATTAGCTGGGTCTGGATTGGTGAGGGTTTACTCTACTGGTGCTTGATGAGAGCTATTGGAGACCAATGCCAGTAAGAATTGAGTTGAATATGGTAAGCATAGCAAATAGCAACGAGTTCAGATATCATACAGATCTCTATTTTAGGAAACTGAATGATAAGTGACCATTGTATGGAGATAATCATTCGGTATTACAGATATTGTATGGCAGGCAGGTGTATAAATATCACTGGCTACCAGGGATGAATGCTGATTACTGAGTTTATGGTCATCTAATGTATGGTAATTCTCGAAGCTTACTGGCAATAGCAGTTAGTACTAATATACTGAAAGCACTAATAATCTTACCAAATGAATGAAACACAGGAAAAGCTATTTTTATGAATCATACAAGACAACTCCTGGTTGGTACTCTTTGCTTGGCTTAGTTTAGCCGAAGCTTGTATGATATAATTAAAAAAATAAAAATGTAGTTTGCTGCCAACCGCATACACAATTTTTTATTCAGCTTGTGTCTTGAAACCATAGAAAATCTAAAGGCATGGTAATAACCAATGTATATGAATAATACTTAGATGGAACATTTATTCATGTTGCATTTCATATTTATCAAATTTATTATTTTAAAGAAAGGAAACTGTGTGCAGATGACAAATGCCGGTGAATATTTACCATAATCTGCCTAAATTATAAGTGTATTGTAATGTGAGGTTATTCATAAATAATTTACTATTTCATTGAAAATTTGGCTGAATTGGTCTTTTGCCAGGAAGTAAAGGCCTATGTATTAGTTAAGTATATGTTTAAATTTACTTCTGATAATCCAACAAGTTTACAAATGATTATTTTTTAGGGACACCTCCTGACTCTGAAAAACCAGTTGATAAGTATCCTAAGATAGTAGTGCAGCAATCTGGACGAAAAGTTGCTGTTGTCCAAGCATATGCATACACAAAATATTTAGGCTATTTAAGTTTGGCTTTTAATGAAGAAGGAGAACTTGTCCAGTATGGGGGGAACCCCATCCTTTTAAATAATGAAGTTCCTGAAGGTAAGTTACCCATAGAACCCTAATTGAAGGGATTAAAATTCTATTTTATCATAATTTTGATGAATTATAATGTAATTAATTTGACAGGTAAAACTGGAATCAAACAAACATTAAAGAGAGAGTGTTTGAGATGCACAATTCTATCAAAAGAATATTATTGTCAAGCAATGTTTGAACTTGTTGGTGACTGTAAATAGTTTCGATTGAAGTTAAAAATTTAAGCTTTTAGGACACTTTTCCTCAAAGAGTGATTTTATTTTCATGTTTTCACTTACCTGGTAGATCTTTTCAAGTTTAATATCAATGTACAACCTAATGTTTTAAACCTGGTCTAATTAACAATGACAATATCAAAATTCAAATAAAATGGAATTTAATATGAACCAATAGTATGTTTGGGCAATTAGGGAACTTGATATAAATCAATGCCTTAAACTTTTAAGAAAAGGGCCGAAAATTCTCTGGTCAGCTACCAAAAGTTTTTGATTGTTTATAATAATGTTTATCAAAGTATTATACTTTCCTTGAGAAACCTTTGAAAATAATACTAAAGAGTTTTTTCTTCATTTAATGTAACTTTCACTTACAGCATTTTTTTAATGATGGCATGGACCAAAAAGGACTAATAATTGGCCACTGAAAACACTAGTTTTCTGAAGCACTGACTTTGTTTTCTTGTCGCACCCCTGCTCTGTCAGGGGCCTTCAATAGTATACCAGGATGCACACTCAAAGAAACAACAATTTGTTTGCTTTAAAATCCCTACATTATCACTTATTTCACTTTGGTTTACCCATGGCATCATCCGACAGGTGCTGGAAGTGTGATGATACCTGATTAAGCTGATCACGTCTCTTGCCTCATCATCACTCCCCTTAACGTTTGAACACTAACTATCCCCAGGTGGCAGCACCTCTCAGACCAAATGATTCATTCATTCATTATTTAGAGGTTCATTTGTCATTCGAGTCCCCAATATATTTCATAGAATACAGGGTACGTTCCAAAGGTAATGCAATTGAAATTTCTTTGCCGCTCCTATTGGTTGGAGTGGGATCAAACCACTTGAAATAGGTCAAGAAACACTAAGCTATACCACAAACCAGTCTTAGTGCTCTTCAAACTGTGGAAGCGGCAGGACGTCAGTTACTGTGAACCTCTGCACGCCGACCGTGTCATGAAGGACCAACCGATTGGAAATTTCAAGTGAACTTTTGTGACGTATTGAAAATGAACCTGAGTATTTGGACAATGTTATCACTGGTGATGAAACCTGGGTCTCTGAATACGACCCAGAAACAAAACACAAAAACTCTGAGTGGCACACTGACCAGTCCCCCTTGGGCAAGAAGGCAAGAATGAGCAAATCAAAAGTGAAAACTATGCTCATTGTCTTTTTCAACAGTAAAGGTGTGGTCCATGTGGAGTTTGTTCCTCAAGACAAACAGTTAATGCTGCCTTCTATGTGGGGATGTGCTGGAAAGGCTCTGAAAAAGGGTCATCAGGAAGAGAAAAGACATTTCCGCTACCGGGCAACTCCATCACGACAATGTGCCTTGCCACTACGTATTCCACTACTGTGAGTCCACGTGTTCCTGGCCAAACACCTGGTTCAAACGCTGCCCCCCCTATATTCCTGACGTCATCCAGCAGACTTCTTTTTGTTTTCTCGGATTAAAGCAGCCCTGAAAAGAACCCGTTTTTTGTCAACAGACGAAATCCAGTCAGCCGCGACGAAGATCTTGCGAGAGGTTCCCGAAGATGCCTTCCAGGGCATGTAGCAGTCATGGCAGAGTTGCTAGAAAAAAATTTGTAGAGGTCCAAAAATAGTACTTTGAATAATTTTGTACAAATTTGCTCAAAAGATTACTTAATAATTGCATTACTTTTGGAACTCACCGGGATATATGAAACACACCTAGTGTATGAAACATATTTGTTTGGATGTTACATATGACTGGAGAGCCCTCAGTTGAAAGCTGGATGATGATGACTTGGGCCTTAAACTATATTTTTCGCATAGCAAAAGTTTATGTAAGGTCACAAGTGGTACAAGGTAAAGAGTTGGGCTGCTATTCAAGTGTGAACTGTATACATAATTTAGGTCTTGCCTATTTCTCTCCGCCTCACCCATTAAAAGAGCTCTAGGTTTAACACGGCAGCTGATTTTACCTAAACAAATTGTCGACTTTTCCACAGATGAAGAGGTGTTAAAAGAACTAGAACTTTGGTACCCAAGTGTGGCAGCTTTTGCTGGTGGAACAATTGGATCAACTCGTGTTCTCCTAGATGGATCTCAGGCATCATGTCGCAATGTGGAGTGCAATTTAGGAAACCTAATTGCAGATGCTTTAATTTTTTATGTTAGTAACAAGTCATTTAATAATTTAATCAATAGAAATTTTTGTTTTCACATACATTCACTTACAATAAAGTACAGATGGCATTGAAAGTTCTTTCACTAAGTCAATGTTTTTAGCACATGTAACAGATGCAATGATTCTTGTTGCTGCATTTGCAGCTGGTAAACAATTTTCCTATGTAATTTTATTTCAATAATTTGAAGCTACCAACTGAGTACTTGGATAGAATTGGAAGAAAAAGCTGGATAGTATACAAATCAGGATAGTTAATTAGCAGAGAATCCATATATGGTAAGTTTTGAGTGTAAATAAAATATTGTATCATATTACATTGAATAGGTATTCATTTTGTTTATATAATCAACCATTTCTTAGGTATGTAGATAAATGACTCGATGAGGCAGTACAAGATGGACTCACATTATATCTTATTAATCTACTGACAAAAAACTTTGAGTCCTATCATTTAGTCAAGAGTTTCCCAGGATTTTTAAAGGATAATACACAAATATTTGTGCATTCTTTACTTGCTTATAAACACAATTGCATCGTTTAATCTTTCATTGAAAGGATGTGGATTTTAATGCAAAGTGCCTTTCAAAAACTTGGTATGTACAGATAGAAATGTACATGTACAAGATATTCATTAAAAATTGGCAATTATCCACAAAATATTTATTTATAGGCTATTTTGTGGAAAATTGTCAATTTTTAATTAATCATGATATTTTACCATATCACAACTGAAACATCTCTTTTTATGCACAAAGTTTACGCAAAATTCACAGATGTATAAATTTTCAGTGGCTTCACAAACCGCTTTTTCAGAAGGAAGAGTAGGAATAAAGAAAGGGGTGAAAAGAGGAGGTGTAGGCCAGAGCAGAGAAGAAGAATTGAGGTGAAAAATGAGTGGAAGGAATTGGAAGGTCATGGGTAAGAGGAGGAAGAGTGCTGGGAGAGGAAAATTCTAGGAGAGGATGAGTGCTAGAAGGGGAAGAGGGTTTGTTGGGCATGGCCGTGGATGATGGATGTGGCGAGGGGAATGATTCAATGAGATTCCTTTCACACAGGACACATTCATGCTTACAGAAACCAAATATATACCTATGCTTATTCTTCTAATGTTTTTAGTTTAAGAGGTGCAGCTGTGAGGGGTGCGAGAGATGACAGGGTGGTCATGTTGCTGGCAATATTAAACTCTTTGGATATGAAGGGAGGTGTGCTTAGGAACCAGTGGCGAGATGGACAGCAGAGAGGGGTTACATGAGTCTCTCTGATTCTTAACATGGACGCAGTCCATTGACCAATATAAAAAGCAGGGACGATATAACATACAAAGAGGTTAGAAAGTGCCCGGAGGAGTCAATTATTATCAGGAATAGTAAATACATTTATTGCATGTGATGAAAAGAAATGTAAAACACTTTCACTCCTGGTTTTAAAATTGATATAATATGAATATGCCGTTTTTAAGCACACTAAAGGGTTCCTATTACTTTTTTAAACATATTTTAGAACTATACTAGATCTTACTTAGGATAAGGCAATTTTTGATATGATGCAATTTCAATAGTTTTCTCCCCACATATTAATTAATTATATTCAAACAAAGATGGCGGTATATCCTTATTGCCTATTATTTTTGGGTATTCCTTCAAAGCATTTTGCATATTAGTGTTCCATTATGTCCAAACTTAAAAGTGGAAGGAACATCACCTGACCTAAGCTAATGACCACCAGATTTCTCTTGAAAATATTTTTCGGAAAAATACTTTGAAAGAACAGGGTGCGTTCCGAAAGTAACGCATTTATTAATATAAGTAATTTATTGAACTGATTTGCACAAACACTTAAAATTATTCAAAGTACTAGCCTTAGACCCTTACACCCACTTTTTCGAGCGACTCTGCCATGACTGGTACGTGCCCTGGAAGGCATCTTCGGTAACCTCTCGCAAGACCTTCGTCACGGCTGATTGGATCTCTTCTATGGATGAAAAATGGGTTCCTTTCAGGGCTACCTTAATCCGAGGGAACAATAAGAAGTCTGCGGGGGTAAAGTCAGGACTGTAGTAGGGGAGGGGCAGTGTTGACCCTAGGTGTTTGGCCAGAATCTCGCAGACTCTTAGCTCGTTGTCGCGATGGAGTTGCCAGGTAGGGGAGATGTCTTTTCTTGTCCTAATGACCCTTTTACGGACTCTTTCCAGCACATCCACGTAGTAGACAGCATTAACTGTCTATCCTGGAGGAACAAACTACTTATGGACCACTCCTTTAATGTTGAAAAAGAAAATGAGTATTGTTTTCACTTTTGATTTGCTCATTCTTGCCTTTTTGGGCTTGGGGGTCTAATCGGTGTGCTGCTCAGAGCTTTGGCGTTTTGTTTCTGGGTCATATTCAAAGACCCAGGTTTCATCACCAGTGATAACATTGTCCTGATAATCAGGTTCATTTTCAATACGTTGCAAACGTTCACTTGAAATTTCCGCTCGGTTGGTCTTTCAATCGTCTGACAACACCTTGAGCATGAGCTTGGCACACACTTTCCTCACATCTAAATCTTCTGTAACAATGCAAAACACAACAGTGGATGACCAGTTCAGTTCATCGGCAACCATCTTGATACTCAATCAATGGTCCAACAATTGTTGAACACGAGCCACATTATTGTCAGTTTTGCTGGTTGACGGTCGCCTAGAGCATTGTTCGTTGTGAATCTGTTCCCGGTCCTCCTTAAAGGCCTTTAACCACCTCAAAACTACTGAGTAAGAGTATTCCTGAGTCCCCATAAGCCTCAGGAATCATTTTTTTAGTCTCCCCAAGAGATTTTTTCAGTTTAGCACAAAACTTAATCACGTAACTTTGCTCCATTGTCGATTCCAATTTTTTCATGACACGGTTGGCATGCAGAGGTTTACAATAATTAATGCCCTGCCACTTACATAGTTTGAATAGCACTGAGACCAGTTTTATGGCAAAACTTAGCGTTCCCCCAACCAACTCTAAGTAATTTGATCCCACTCCAACCAATAGTAGCGGTGCAGGAAATTTAATTGCATTACTTTTGGAACGCACCATGTGGTTTGGGATATGATTTTGGGGAAAAAAAATCTTTTCTATGCATGTATATATTGCTATTTCAATTCTTTGTTAGAAAAATACTATTTATTATTATTGAGGTGTGGAAATTGAGATCTAGGAAATTGTCCGAGGCCTGAGAGCTGAAAGAGTCTAAATTGTCATTCATCCATGACTATGTACCTGATTCTAAATGGCACTCATGATATATTAAATATTACTTTGAAATATGTGCTCAAGTTAAGTTTAACTTTACTTATATATCAATTAGATTTAAATTTTGGCTGTAAGAATGGATACACCAAAGTATCGAATCATATATTCTTCCAATTGTCTCATATTTGTTTGGCAACATATTGTTACTTCACTAGCAGAAATTAATTTTTAAGCAATTATAATGTATGTTATGCTCTTTTTCCAAAGAATTTTGAAAATTATGCTGGTCAAGGGTGGAGTGATGGTGCAATTTCAATTCAGCATGGGGGAGGAATACGCAGTACCATTTTAGAGACTTTGCCTCAAGGTAAAGGGGTCAGAAATTATTAAACACATTTTATAATTATAATATTGCAAGCATTCCATATTTAATTTACAGTACAATGAATCCTAATAATGCATGAAATGTGAAGAGCAATTAATTACTCTCATTAATTTCCTGGAAATGAAAGATTCTTCCTGGAAAATATGTAAATAAAAATTGTGAAAAGATTTCTATTATGCTAATGCCTATATGGAAAATATTGGGTACTTGAACTGAACACCTCACCATAAAAATTCATTTATAAATTTCCAGACTAGGTAATATCCAAATTGGCCCGCTCAAGCTATTTTTAATGTTGTTGTTACCTTTGACAAATAGTAATGCCTTAGTTATTCCATATGATGTTAGGAAAATTTATCATTAGAGGTAAATATGCAAAGCATGCATCTTGTTTAAAATGTCAACTGATAAAAGCAAACAAGTATTTGGCTAAAGAAAGCAAATTTCATAAGGTATTTTCAATCTTAAAAAAACACAAAAATCAAGAATCGAGGAAAATTAAGATTAACCATCAATCTATTATTTACCAGTATTTTTTTTAGTACTCAACAAAGAATTTACTGTATTGGTCTGATGTGCAGAAAATTCATGCTGACCTTGCAATTCCATAGGAGCAAACCAGAATGTTAAGAAGTGGTTCCATCCACTTTTGATTCAAACATGAAATCTGTGGAGAATGGAGCTTTCAATTATTCCTACAATATGCCTAACTTCTGCTATTGAATGATATTCATTGATGATTTGGCAGGCTAAAATGTGGCATTATTCCCAACTCATTACTTAATGTAAGAGGAGCAAAGGATTAGCTAATACATTAATTTATTTTATTTTCAGGGGCCATAACCATGGAAGACGTGTATACAGTTCTTCCATTTGAAAATACTGTCATCCTAGCCCAACTCCTAGGAAAGCATATCAGAGAGATGCTGGAGTTTAGTGCATCATTCCACGATCCTTATGGATCCAGCTTAGGGGGTGGATTTCTTCAGTTTTCAGGTAATTTCTGCATTTTCGTGTTATATTTTCAAAAAAAAAAAAAAGATAAAAAAGGCAATGAGATTGGATAAGATTGAAATTCTAGAATTAGATGAGATAACATTCAGCAGAGAGAAATTGATTATATCTATCAAATATAATCTAATACCATCTAATATTATATCATCAAAGCTTTTCTAAAATATAGGCCATAACTATAAACACAGTAATCAGCACAGAAATCAACACAGGTCAGTTTGGTAGGTGTCGGTAGAGTTCACCCAGTCCTAAGCCCAACAGCATGTGAAATTTAGACACCAGGGTAGTTCACACATTCCCTTTCCCTGTGCTGGCTATGGCTTCCCAGGAAGATGTGGTACCCAAAAAATCACACAGCTCGGGTGGAGTTGGGGGTGCCCAGAGAGGCTTGCCCGGGAATCAAACATGGGTTTTCCGGTCTGTAGTCCAAAACTCTACCCCTGAACTACTGCAACCCACCTCCTAAAATACAAGGGCACAATAAAATCAGATTATTCAGTGAATACGAACTCAAAAACTCTCTTGAGTCTCAAATACTCACTCTTGAAATGTAATGAAATAATTGACTTTGTAATTCCACACACTTTATTTAAAAACACGACCCAGGTTTCGACGCTGAACGTCATCATCAGGTGGTCCTCATAGAAGCACGTTGGCTATATATACCTTCTGATCATAGGAGGGGGGGGGTTGGTCAGAGAGGGAGGTTGGAGGAGTAAAAGGTTACAATATTGCTGGGAAGAAAAGAGAATTACATCTTTGACTTAGAAGAGTGGTAGGTCTAGGAGTGGGGAGTGGGAGGGATACAAAATTTCGTTGGCAAGATCATCTTTCCAACGGACACATTTCAAAATTTCTAACTGCTCCAAAGCATCAAGCCTTTGACCTTTTTCTTCAAAATGAATGATTTTTGTCACAAAGTAAATAAAGTGTGTGGAATTACAAAGTCAATTATTTCATTACATTTCAATATGTTATGCAAATTCCACAAAGTTACGCCCGAGACAACAAACTCACTCTTGAATTTTTCTTTATAATTTCAAATTCATTAAACCTTTATCTTTAACATTCTGAAATATAAGATGTGCATTTTTTGAGGAAAATAAAAAATGGAGTCATAGTCTGCATGCTAGACACTCATCACTGGGTTGTCTATCTTTTCTTCTACCTACCCGGCATGGGTCACCAACCATCTTTGTCTCTGCCAGCACAGCTCTTGGGATCATCAGAATGCATAAGCCCTTCCATCACGGGCAAGCCGTAATCTTCGGAAGGGCAAGTGATATTATATTTTGAATAGATTCTAATTTTTTCTTAACTTGGATAGGCAGGATATATGGACAGATAGATTTATGGATGCATGAATAGATGGATTTTCAATCTATGATGGAATCAGCCATCAGTCGGCAGAAGACCCAAATGTTAGCACTATGATTGTGGGTTCGAATTCAGCCTTGCATTGATGCTGAAGTTTTCTACAATATTCTCTCTATGCTATTTATCAATGAAATATAACTTTAGTCATTGGTGAAAATAAAAATGGAAGAATGTTACGACTTAGGTTGGCCTGCTAGCCTAATCTCAAGTTAGCAGTTTAGATTCATCAATAGTTCCACTGCATCTGAAAGTAAACTTGTTTTAAGAATCACGCCAAAAAGCAAAACAAGAAACAAATATTTACGTTCATGATCACTATATCTCTTCAGAGTACATGGCAGAAGGTAGGGTTGCTTGGTGATATGCATCAAGCATGCAAACTGAAAATCAATCTGTTTTCATTTTTGACAAAAACATGTATCTGTGATAATATTTAATTATTTTACTTAACAAGGAGTTGATGCATCATTGGAATTGTTAGAGAAAAATTCAAGATCGATTCATTGAGAAATTGCATTTAAAACAACTTACTATTATTTAAACCATTGAAATACAATTTGATGAAAATGTTTTTGTTATATATATACAATGCTTTTATATGTCAAAAATATTTTTAATTAATTTTACAATGCATAATAATGGAGTTAGATTGGATAATTTTGGGCTATGCAGAAAAAAATTGGCAATATTTTCAACTGCTTATGAAGTGTACAAAGTTGTTTATTCACAAAACTATTTCATAGCTGCAAGATTGTTCGTTGAATTGGCGTCGAATGACCCATTTTTAGGAATTGGGAGTTTTAAAATAACTCATTTGTCCTATTTCAACCTTTAATACCTTAGCTCCAATAATATAAATATGATTAATCGATACTCTTTTGTATTTTTTTAATTTCAGGGCTATATGTACGTTATAACATGAGCGAGCCCATCGGAAATCGTACAATGGAGGTTAAAGTGCGCTGTTCAACCTGCAGGACTCCGTTACTCAATGATCTCAACGATACTGAAGCATACTTTGTCTTGATGCCAATTTTTTTGAGCGAAGGAGGTGATGGATACCGCGTTATTCAAAATAATATTATATCCTCCAAAGCTCTCGGTGAGTTATTTGACAATTATGATCCATTATAAAACTTTTTCTCGACTATCCATAAATAAGAGTCAGTAAAATTATTTGCGTCGAAATTACAGCAGCACTTAATATGTATCAACTTCAGCTTAGGGATAACTCTAATTTCCTTGCGTCACGAGTATTCATGATCCGAATATACTTATCCTCTTTAAGTGATAAACAGTTCAAACTGTGTTTCGCGTCTATCAATGCCGCGAAATGAAAAGAGCATTTACATTTGAGGCGATTTTATTCATTGAACCAATGATAAGCTTTTTACTCTGCACATTTAAGAAAGCAGGGAGGATGTATATTACCGAAGAATTAAAATAAAAATGAAACTATCGCCATTTGGATTTTAAGCTCGGGAATCTTTGGGCTTTCGTATTCTCAATTCCACTCCTTGTGAGAGGAGTCCTGGTCGCTATGACATTCGACGGAATCTCCGAGAGGGGAGTATCCAGACATCATCTGACGCTTCCCTTGATATCCAAGCAGTTCACGAAAGAGGCCTGTCCTTTATGTGCAGTGTCAAACGGTGGCACGAGAGAGGGGTCGCGCCCTTATCAATGTCCCGACGAATCATCGAAACGCCGCGGAGGAATCACATTCCCCAAGCGAATGAAACATATTCCGTACTGTCTTGCTCCTCATTTGGGAGCCGTCTGGGCCGCCCCGTTTTCGGTGCATTCTTTGACACACTCTTCGTGGAATGCCAGACTAGTCCATTAGTGGATACGGAAATATGAATGACTAAAACCTTGTCATAATGAGGCCTAATCCGTTCATGGTGGACAGGTAAGGGAGCTGAAATACCACACGGAAAACTGCATGATTGTGGAATGCGCATGTGCAACTTTGTTGACACGATAGTTATTCTACCCATTAGTTGTTGTCTTATTTCATGGGAGCACATGAAATGTGAACTTAAGAGAGAATCGACACAGTCCAAAAAATTATCTCGGAAATAAAATACAAAAGTATACCTTTTGATATGTGAAATAAATTTCATGGCGCACATTCCGATTGAGTTGAAAAAACATGTATTTTAAATTAAAACAGAAATAAAACGCGAGAAAGAGGATTTTTTCAATAAGTCCAAGATAAATAGATTAAATTTTTTCGCCAGAGAAAAGTTTTTTTTTTCAAAATGAGGGAGATATAATTTTAACTGAAACGGACCATTATTGTTCGACATATATTCAAACCTAAATAGCGTATTATGCATGGTTTTACTGGGTTGGATCATTGTGTCAATGAACTCATGGTTTCCGATGAAAGAATAATAACTGATTGGGATATTGTAAAATATCGTATTGTTTTGACGAGAGGGAAGCATTGAAGTACAATAACTCATATTCGTTCTTACGAGGCAATTATTTTTTCCAATTTTCATCTTTGGATTCCTATTGTTTTACTTTATTCCCAAGCCTATGGCTCCAAATTAGAGGGAAAAGAGAGCATTAGAGGTTCGAGGCAAGAAATTACTGGGGAACTGGGGTTTCTGTGCGACACAAATTCGCATCTTTAAAGATAATTTCAATCATATCAATGTTATGTAATTTCATGCAAAATAAACAATAATAATATATATTTCTACATGTAACTGTGGATTTATACGTTAAAAAATATATCTTTCAGATACAACGGACACACAAATGCTTGCTAATTACCTGCGCAAGAAATCACCGGTGTACAATGGAGTGGAGTGGAGAATTCAAGTGGTTTACTCAGACACGGACCGTGAAAAGCATAAAAATTATCAAAAGGAAATAGGAGATGATAATAATGAGTTGTTCTCAACGTCAACCTGTCTCTCGCCTATGTATTTTGAAATTTTCATGGTGGCATTATTGGTTGTTTCATTAAAATAAATAGATATATTAAAGGAAAAATATATTTCTTTAGTCTACAGATCATACCAGTAAGATGTGAAAAGAAAAGAACCATTTAATTCATGGATTATACCAAATGGGATATTAAAATTCTAGTATTTCGGTCAAATGATTTGGCCATCAGTGAGGTAATTGAGGGCAATTGAATGCAAGTGGCTTTAACTCCGAAGAGTTTTTTTTATTCACGAGTTATAATCGATATTACCTAAGTTAATTTAGAGTTTTGTTTAGACACATGTGCCTTTGGAGGTGACCTCACTTCGATCCATTTTCGATTCATTGGTCCCCGGATGACCGAAATACTGATGTTTGTCTACGTCGTCAGTGACTTGCCCACCTAAACTGAACCAAAACCCTGACAAGTGAAACCATTACTGCTGGCTGAAAGGGGAATGAACTCCCTGGACTTTTCATGTGTAAAAAATATTAGCTGACCGTCCGTCTTTGGCCTACCCAACGGATTCCCGTTTTAATTAGCTGTCTCAAATCAAGGCCATTACTGATTCGTGTTTTCTTAAGCTCGAGAAATCCCAAAATTTTCACTTTTATAATTATTATTTTCTTATCAATAAAAGTCCACATAAAAGTTTCGGCGGAAATGATTGACCGAATTTCTTGTGGAGATTTTGACTAAATGAGTGACATTAAATATAATTAATCAATTGTTCGTTAAGTTTTACAATACGGCTCTCAATTTAAAATTTATTTATCAATTTAAATTGATTGTTTCCCTCAAGTAAACATGTTAAACCATCTTAGAGCGGTGGAATGGGGAAGAACAGGCACTATTAGCAGCATTATTTGATGGCAATTTGTCCAGGCGAGAGCGATATCTTAGGACTGCGTAACGTATAACGTACAGCGTTACAGTATGAGAACTGAACATGTCTCAAATTGCAGCGGATGCAGATGACGCAATACAGGAGTCAAAATCAATGTAATGCCATTATATGAATCACGCACAAAGCTAACAAATTAACATACAACTAAAATTTGCACAATAAATTATGTGAATAAAAGTTAATGGCCACTCTTCATTTAGGAGTCCTCGTGCATACGAGAATCGTGAAGCTTAAGCTCACGTTTTGCAATATATTGCGCTGAATTCAAAGAGAAGATTCAGTGATTTAGGAACGAGGGTGGGTTTATCCTTTCACCAGATGCCGATTCAGTGATGGGAATCTCGGCCCGCGCACGAATTTGAGTCGAACGATGCACGCATTTCTCTGGTGCACGTCCCGGGGGGAGTGTGGGCGGGGCGGGGTTGGGGGGGAGCGAGCCGGGTGGGATGACGGACGGGGAATGGACGAGTGGGGCGGCGGGGGGGGATGTGGGATGAAGGGGGGAATGAAGAAGCACCAGCTCGTCGGGTCGCCGCGGTGCTTCGCGCGCGAGTGCATGGAAGCCGTCGCTGTGGGC
Source organism: Hetaerina americana (assembly GCF_022747635.1). Lineage (NCBI taxonomy): Eukaryota > Metazoa > Arthropoda > Insecta > Odonata > Calopterygidae > Hetaerina > Hetaerina americana. The sequence continues at coordinate 1,859,892 of NW_027286292.1, read as the reverse complement.
AGATATTTGACCAGGTCTCTCGACTGCCGCGGAGCAGAAACGAATGCGTCGCACGCTCCACCGTTTTGATTCTTCACAGTGCGGAAAGTATAACTTTCACTCTCCATATGCATTTTGCGTCAAGTGATACACTTGATGGGACCCGTCTGGCGTTTGCTCGGATTCTGAAACATTCCAAATTTTTGAAGTTACCCGTCTTTGCGCTTGGGCCTGTCCCCCTCGCATTACTTTCGTCCTGAAATCCATCTTACATGGCTCACACACTGACACAAGTGGTCTTTGAGCAGCATGTTTCCAACCATTCTGTCGTATCATCATGTAATACCACCTAATGTCCGATTCCGATATCATATCCTTTGTTAGCACGAAACCCACATTGACCAATTAATATCTCGGAAAGAGCTTTGCCCACACATTCACGCGCCGCCAAAAACTCCACTGCAAAAGATCACTTGAAGTTGCGTTTGGTTCTCTTGATCACACATGAGGGGTGGTATTCATTTGGAGTTCTCGAGAGAATATTTCGGGTATTTTTTTCGTTATAGGGATGTATCTATCATTGAGTCAGAGAAGTTTAAAATCGCGTGGCTCCAATTGGATCTAAAGCTTTATTCCACGTGTACTGAGAGCGTTAATACTAGTTCATGTTTGATCGCGTTGTCGACGTTGAATTGTGCAGTTCCGGGAAATCGTTTACACTCAGACTCGTTTGTAATTGACAGCTGCGGCGTGGTATTTGGCTGTATCTTGGCTCTTTTCTGAGCTTCCTTGCGGCTGGGTATGGAGGGTGAGACAAGGGAAGGAAGGAGGACTCAGATTAAAAGAATCACACAAAGGTTGATGAATTTTGGTTCAGGTTATTTAATAAGAACTCGATTTCCATCAGACTTCCCACCTACGATTTTTTCCAAATCCTGAATATAAAGCAAACGGTTCGTCTCATTCATAATGACACATTTATTTCTTTGCTGCGATTATCAGAAACCGATACCAACCAGTATTTACACGGTGGTATTTCATACTTTCCCGTAATAGTAAAGTGCATGTTATGTCCCTCCTGCCATTAGCTTGAAGACTTTCATCGTTTACGCCCTTTTTCTCTTCGCGGATTTTCTTCCATGGGTTACGAGGGCACTCATGACCGGATTTCCTAAGTTTTTATCCACAAGATTACATCTTTTCCTTCGTATACGGTCATTGCAATTAATTAAATATGCATAATTGGCGTGCTCACATCATGATATAAGTTTTATACATCTAGGCAATTTAATTAATATCATGTATTACGCATACATGGTGCGAAGTTGTGTTGAATGAAAGAAAAGACCTGGTGGTCTCAATGAAGAGGTGTTAAGAATGTGACTGTGATTTCTAGAGAGTGAGAATGATGAGATGAATCCGGGCACGGCAACGCGGACGAAATGTGTCAAGATGGTGGCTAGAGAGCGCCGACGTAAACGACGGAAGAAGGCGAGATTTCGGTTGAATTGGAACGCTGTTCCCGGCATGGAGACGAGCAAACACTCCCCCCCTCTTCCCGTGCCATCCGTGACTCCACTACGCAATCTAGTAAACACAAAATCGGACGCATTCCGAGCGCGCGCGTTAATCGGACTCATTCCGAAGTCGGTCGGATTGAGGTGAAATTTTTTTTTAACCTCATAAATGCAACTCTTCTGTTTAATTATTATGAACGCTGGCATTCTCAGTGGCCTCGTTCTCCCTATCCTATTTATTGTGCAGATTTTCCGGGAGGCCTATTTTTGGATTAGAAAATTTCGAAGTTTCGAAGGTACCTTTGTATGCATGAGTATACATTGTGAAATGCGTGTAAAAGTAATTTACACCCTCTTTCTCCCGTGGTTCACCCTTGGCAAATTTCAATTGCAGCGTTTCTTTTCCGTGATAAGCTATGACGACGTAGTATATTCGTAAAATTTTCACACCCCAGCCTATGGCACATGAATGGCGACCAATATGCGAGTGCAGTGAAATTGAAATTGGTACTTTTGACGTTCTAGAATTCAGCAGCATGAGACAGAAGTGACTTTATATTTTGTGAATTATCTAGAAAAATCTCCATGAATATACAACTATGTATATTTTTTGCGAGACACATATTTGATGGATATTAGCTGAAACGATATGATCATATCGTTTCAGCTCTAAACCTGGGTAGTAATGATATTTGAACAGGATATTTTTAGAGTACCTTTAGGGTCGATGTTTATTGAGGGTACGGCTTCTAAATACCTCGAAGAGAAATTGATCAAATTTATGATATGCTCACATCCACTTAGATAGGTCTACATAACTGGCAGGTGTGCCTATGGGTGCCCCTCCCCGTGATATAGCGTGGCAGAAGTGCGCTGTTTTGGTCGTATTTTAGACGAAACGATAAAACGATAAGAATTCCGATGAATTATTAGAATAGACACAGACAAATCAGAGATGAATTAACCTGAAAACATTTTTCGCATGTCAAATAACAAAATCAGAAAATGCTCTAGTATTAAGATTTTTCCCAAGTATCCAAAAGTACGCTGATTACATGGATGATTACATGAAGGCTTCTTATGTGACACTAACCTGCATGGCTAACTGTAATTTGAAACAGGTTCCCTCTCCTTTGGACTAGAATATTAATTTCTGATAGCGCCCATCCCATACGAACTCAAATGGCGTCATTTTGCGACAAAAGTAGCCATTTTCATAACATTCTAAATGCCTCAGGGACAGCGGGTAGGTTGGCTTTGAACTCAGATTGAGCTGAGAGGGAACAAATATTTTTGAAAATATTAGATCGTATTTGCAATCCGTTTACACATTCACCTCTATGTACAAGTTGTGACGTCCACATTTCGTAGATAGCATTTAAAATTCTATACCGGAGGTTCACGGCGAGTTGTCTACAGTTCGTAACTGGGTTCTGAACGCATTTTTGTCCAGCTTGATAAACACTGGTAATAAAAGTACTTCAATTTATAAGAGAAATATTATTAGGACTGGAGTAAATATTAAAATGTGCGCGTGGGAAACGGATCTCCACTCATGGAGATAGTTTAGGGACATTATCTCTACGATTACGTCAAAAAGTGAAATAAGAATTAATCTTGGGTTGTGTAGGTCCATCACTAATCATTATGTTAATCCGAAGCAGTTTTTTGTCTATTAGCATGAAGTGACCTCAGGAAATACATTATGCATAACTGCGTGGTGTTTCACGAGCGTCCTGACCAAGTTCTGGTGGAGATTTGACGTAAACCTGCGCATTTATCTATACGTGCCTCTAAAAACATGATTATATAGGTGCGGTAACGGAATCTAGCGAGTAGGACTACTTTGCAATTTGCGTGAGAAGTTTTTGGCTTGATGCATTCGCAGAAAAGAGCAGAAAAAAATCCAAGGAAATCAAGAAATTTTTATGATAAAAACTTTATTAAGACCTTGCGTATTTGGGTAGAGTCGTTTACGAAAAATAAACTTTCGGCCGTTCTACTTAAATTTCCTGGTGGAAATTTTCTGTATTTGTAAACCTATTTTCAAAATCGTGGGAAATAATTCGATCAATCCTATTTGTTCCAGTTTTGATGCTGAAAACTGGCTGAAATTTAAAGAAAGTGCACGGAAGGCGTGACTCGAGAACTGAAAAATCGACCAAGAATACCTTTTCACCTTATACAATCTCTGATGCGAATTTACCATATTGAGGAACCGTGCCAACGTATGAGCCGTAGATTTTACGCACATTTTTCGGATTAACTCAAAGATGGCCATATTAAACAACATTTTTCCATCCAATAGCATTAATTATATCAACTAAATAAGGGGTTTGAAAAAATTGAGCTAGTTACAATCTGTTGCACAATACAATCTCGAAAACATTTAATCCTCCATCCGCATTACTCAACCGGAAGGTTTAGGCGTGTGAGATTCACGCGTTGAAAGCATCGGTGGGGTGGAACATTAGTTTCTTTCCGTAGGAAGAGGAACAATTTTTGGGAAAATTGCATCGGCTAGATTACAAATTTGTTTGTCCGAAGTCATGACCCGGAATTTGAACCCAGAACGGGTTCGTTGCCGAACATTTGGTCCACCAACCATATTAGGACGCCCATTTTTTAAATTCCTTTTAAATTTTCAATTACTTTCATTACATGCATATTCAAAAAATTTAAATTTCTGGAAAACGATCGCTAAATTTTTACTTAGACCTTTGATGATTTTCCTTGTATTAGCGATTATTTGCTTCCCCCTGCCAAAGCTCTATAAATTAGTTATTTTACTAGGAACACCTACTACTGTGTATAGCCATTGCTAGAATATCTATACTATATTTGCACCATGATCAAGTCCCTCGACGTAAGATGAAAATATCCACCGAAAATCCGAACCATGGAAATGTCGTCGAGGAGAGCGAGGCAATCGTCCAGGGACGAGGCTGGGGTCGCCAGTGTTTTGCTGGACGGGCTCATGAAAAACTAAAGCGGGTCTGGAGTCTTGTGTTCGTGTCGGTGGGACGAGGTCGGTCGGCTTAGAGCGGCGCGGCGGTCAGCGGAGAGGAACGACGTCAGGGAAGATATCTCCCGGAAGCCATCAGTGTGAGCCATATTCGAGATCATATGAAGGCCACGACGATAATGCACACTAGGCCACGTAATTACTGTTACGCAACGTAATGTGAGCCCGTGCTAAGAATGTGGCGGCCGTTTGCGAATAATGACGGTGACCCTGATTGTGACGCCTTTGTTTGCGACAAAGCGTCAAAATCCGTTATCAACCCTAATCCCAAACTTCTTCCCGGCAGGGTCACATGCTCGAGAAATTATTCCCTTTGAAGAAAATATACGGAGGATGTCGGCTTCTGTAATGAGAATTAGTAAGTGGAAAGTTGAAAGGCAATTTTCTTACTGCAGTCCGGAGAAGTGCGGGGAAATGATTACTTCCGTCGGGGTAACTGCGGTTAGTTAAACTTTAAAGCATTACGGCGTCGCTGAGGTCATGAGGCGCCGTAACTTCAAATTCATAAAAGCCCACCACGCAAAAATACAGCAGTCATATCCACGATGGGACTCGAATCCGTTGCTTTCGTAGGGTTTAGGTCGGCTCGGACATTCCGTCCGTTCGGCCATGTACGGTTAAAAGTAATTTGCATTCGAAGCAGTGAGAGAGAGAGTCAAAGAGTCCCTCTCTGTGATGTGCAACATGTCTCATTTATTGAATGAAAAATGAGAGAAATTCTTGTGAAACAGCGTCATGAAACTGCATTCGGGAAACATTTCTTCTATAATAAACAACCTATTGTAGTAAACTGTTGGTGAAGGTTTGACCGAGAGAGCAATAGCAATATATATGGTTGCTGGAGTTTTTCAAGCTGCTCATGAGCAGGCCGAACGGACCAAGAACCCGGGGCGGAAGTTCGCACGTCAAGGGAGTCTTAAATTCGCAATTGTTTTTTTTGTCTGCCAAGTCTCGCGATAGTGAAATTTGTTCTTTCGGAATCCATTCGAAATTATTCCCGAATGGGGTTCAATATTCCGGAGCAATGGCTTATGGACCCCGTCAAATCTAAGAAATGGGGGCGTGGGTTTAATAGGACATATGCTATCGTAAATGCAATGTTGTAAATTCAAAGAGAAATTACTCAAGGTCTCCTCCAATGAAATGATTGGAGCGAGCAAGGAAGGGAATGGGGCAAGGAAGAAATGTTGGCCAAACAGGATTGGTCTTGCCACGGCCGTTTGGTCGACATTTCTTCCCTGCCCTAACTTCCCTCCTTCCTGCCCTAAATTCCTACACAAATGGAGGGGCCTGTTGCCCTGGGAATAAAATTTTACCATCAATTTAGACTTGGAGAATCCTATAAAATTCCCTTCTATCTATGACTTTCGTATCTCATTCCCTTGTTACTGATCAGATAGCTCAATGATTGGTACTCAATCGCAACGTGGACAGTACAGGTTTATTACGAAATATTCTATGTCTTTGAATATATATATATATATATATATATATATATATATATATATATATATATATATATATATATATATATATATATATATATCCCTCCCCGGACTACAACCTTGACGTGGTGGAAGGGCTTGTGCGTTCCGATGACCCCTAGAGCTGTGCTGGCGGGAGTAATAATTATTGCTCCTGGTAGGGTCACCCATGCCAGATAGGTCGAAGGTTAGGAGCCAGACGAAAGGTAGTCCACGCAGCGTCTGTTCCTCAGTGAGGCGGCTGTAATGGCGTCTGACCCCAGTGGGGCAGCCAGTAAGTGATGGTGTCACGTTAAAAACACTATTGAGGAAGGCAACGGGAAACCACCTCAATTATCATTCCCTAGAAAAATATGATGGACAATAGAGATATTTTGAGTCCTGGCAACCACGGGGCTCGGCCCAATCGGCCGTGTGTCGTGCCCGGCAGCGGGGGAGGCAAGGCTTCCGCGGTCGTCATCCCACGAAACCCTTGCAAGGGAAAACCAGCAGCAGCAGGACAGAAGACGCAGGAGAAGAAGACGAAATTAGTTAGAATAGGAACGTGGAATGTTAGGACAATGATGAGGACAGGAAAATTGGAGAATGTTAAGCGAGAGATGGAAAGGGGAAATATAGATATTTTAGGCCTATGCGAGGTGAGATGGAAAGATAGCGGGGATTACTGGAGTGATAAGTATAGAATAATATACAGCGGCGGGGACGAGAGCCAACGAGGGGTTGCCATTGTATTAAATGAAGAGGTAGGAAGAAGCGTAGTCAACATAGAGCAGGTAACGGATAGAATACTACTAGTGGAGATAAAAGCAGAACCGACGAACTTAGTTATTATTCAGGTATACATGCCACCGAGCAACCATAAGGAAGAAGAGGTCGATAGGATATACGATCAGTTAGAGGACATGATCGCGTGTGTTCCTGCAGGGAAACATTTGATAGTGATGGGGGATTGGAATGCGACGGTAGGCGAAGGAAGAGATGGTGATGAGGTGGGGGACTACGGTTTAGGCACGAGGAATGACCGCGGGGAGAAAGCAGTTGAGTTCTGCAGAAGACAGGGGTTAGTCATCACCAACACTTGGTTTAGACACCACAAAAGACGCAGGTATACATGGAAAATGCCAGGTGACTCAGGAAGATATCAGCTAGATTATATCCTGGTTAGACACAGGTTTAGGAATAGTGTGATAAATTCCCACAGCTTCCCGGGAGCGGATGCGGACTCAGACCACAATTTAGTTGTTATGAAATGTAGCGTACGTTTCAAAAATATAAGGCAGGGGCGGCGAGTTAGAAAATGGAATGTAGAAGCGTTAAATGGGTTGAAAAGGAAGGAATACAAACAGGCGGTAGAGAAAATCATGGAGGATGGTAAAGGGCTTAGTACTATCGAAGAAAAATGGGAAATGATCAATAAGGGGTTGTCTACAGCCGCAAAAGACATTATTGGAACCGTTAACGCTAAAAGGACTAGGAAACCATGGATCACGGATGAGATGATTACAAAGATGGATGAGCGGAGAAAATGGAAGAATATAAATACAGAATTAGGCAAAATGAAGTACAAAGAATTGAACAATAAATTGAGGCGGGCAACGAATAAAGCAAAAGAAGCATGGTGGAAGACGCAGTGCGAGGATATGGAAAGTCTGCAGAGGAAGGGTGAAATCGGTGCGCTGTACAGCAAAGTTAAATCGTTATCGGGAAGTAAGAAAGGAAGAGCTATGCTAACAGTTAGAGATAAGGCGGGTAAGGTAATAGTTGACGCAGGAAAGATCCAAGAGAGATGGAAGGAGTATATAGAAGAACTGTATGGCAAAGAACTCAGACCAACAAAGTTAGACATTGAAAAAGAAAATGACGTAGAGGAGGACAGCTTAGGTCCAGGCATACTAGACCATGAGATAGAAAGGACACTAAGGGAGATGAAACTAAATAAGGCCGTGGGGGTAGATAACATTCCCGTGGAACTTTTAAAATGCTTAGGAAAATGTGGGAGGAAGAGGCTATATGGGCTGATCCGTAGTATTTATGAGGAGGGAATCTGGCCGGAAGACTTTGTGAGATCAGTTTTAGTTCCTATTCCGAAAAAGGTAAAGGCCACGTCATGTGAGGACTATAGGACAATTAGTTTGATATCCCACGCAGCTAAAGTTGTTCTCAGGATCATAAACAAAAGGATAGAGAGTAGGGCAAATGATTACTTAGGGGATGATCAGTTTGGGTTTAGGAAGGGGAGAGGTACGCGTGATGCCATTGCCGTAATGAGATTATTAATCGAGAGGAATATAGAACACAACCAAGAGGTATTTGCCTGTTTCGTAGATTTCGAAAAAGCGTTTGATAGGGTGAATTGGGAAAAACTAATGAGTATATTTCAGAAAATAGGAATAGATTGGAGGGAAAGGAGGCTAATTCGCAACCTGTACATGTCTCAGACTGCTCAGGTGCGGGTGAGAAACGGGGAGTCAGGATGGGCAGTGTTAGGAAGGGGTGTGAGGCAGGGTTGCCCATTATCACCGTTGCTGTTCAACCTGTATGCAGAGGAAATGATTAAAGAGGCATGGGAAGAACTCGAGGTAGGAATGAAAGTGGGTGGGGAATTCGTAAAATCAGTTAGGTTTGCTGATGACCAAGCTTTAGTATGTCAGTCAGCCAAGGGGCTGCAAGCATTGCTGAGTGAATTGGAAATTCAGTGCGACAGGTATGGGATGAGAATCAATATTAAGAAAACAAAGGTTATGCGATTTTCTAGAAAGAAAAAGGCCAAGCTTAACATTAAAATAGGAGGGCAAAAACTAGAGCAGGTAGAGCAGTTTACGTATCTCGGTAGTGTTTTGGACCAACACGGTCAAAGTAGTAGGGACGTAAGGAGAAGAATTGCGCTAGGCAAAGAGGCTTTCACAAGGAGGAGGGAGTTGATGACGGGGACTTTGAGTAAGGATGTTAAGAAAAGACTCGTAAAAACTTTGATATGGAGCGTAGCTATGTACGGTGCGGAAACGTGGTCATTGAAGCAGGAGGATAGACGTAGACTGGAGGCTTTTGAAATGTGGGTGTGGAGAAGAATGGAGAAGGTGAAATGGACAGAGAAGAAAACAAATGAGGAAGTACTTGGTATGGTGGGAGAAGAGAGGGGTTTGTTGGGAGAAATCCTGTGGAGGCAGGAAAAGTGGATGAAGGGGGTATTGACCGGCAGTGGGATGTTGAAGACTGTGATAGAGGGTAGAATGTTGGGCAAAAGAGGAAAGGGAAGGAACAGGATAGGGATGTTGGACGGGATGAAGGGAGGAAGAAAGTACTCAGAGATGAAGAGGGACCTGATATAGAGTAGGATGATGGATTTTGTGTTTTGTTAGGAGTAATAAAATATTTGTTTGGTAGTTGTGTCCATCCAAAAACCTACCTTAACCGGTAGATTACCTTAAAAAAAAAAATATATATATATATATATATATATATATATATATATATATATATATATATATATATATATAATACACAGTAACACATAATATAGAAACATAAAAAAAGAGAACACTCACACGTATTTTCTTGATATTTCGACGGAAACAATCCGTCTTCCTCTGAAGATATAGAAGTTACTTCTTTATCTTGTCTTTACTTCTATATCTTCAGAGGAAGACGGATTGTTTCCGTCGAAATATCAAGAAAATACGTGTGAGTGTTCTCTTTTTTTGTGTTTCTATATTATGTGTTACTGTGTATTGTACTATTCGGCACTTCCGTGTTACGTCTATGAAAGCATATATATATATATATATATATATATATATATATATATATATATATATATATATATATATATATGTATATATATAAACTTTTTCCCACGAAAATGTTTCAGCGACTTTTGGATGCCATCTTGAAACATGTGATTGGTGTACAATAAGTGCTATAATTCAGAGAAATACACATTTTCGTGATTTTTTAACGAACGTTCAGTTAAATTATATGAATACGTCCCGCTGCAATGAAGAAATCGTCATTGCAGGGTTTCTTCGATGGAATGTTTGCTCTGCAAATTTAGAATGCCTGTTTTTAGGGCAAAAAATGCTTAATATAAAATGGCTGATCATACGCATGAGGTTACGCACTTACCCTAGCAAATCACTCGGCATACTTATGCTTTTTTCTGATTAATGCATGGTGACATGATGTCACACATTTCAAATTCAATGCATACAGAATGCATTAGGATTCGAATCAGTGGCGCCTCCACTGAAGTAATTACAAAATTTTTATCGTGATTAAGGCATAGAATTCATCAAGGATTTTCCTGTTGCTTCCAGCTGGAGTATTTAGCGTGTTTTCCCAATTACGCATGTAACCTACGCTTGTTTTCATATTTAAAGGTGGATTTCAGACGGTATCCGTAAACTTATTAGACACAATCCTAAATACCTATTTGGTGTCTAAAGTTTTGTTTTCTACGTTATTTTTAACAATTTCATAATTTAATTTTCGAAAATATTACTTTTTTAATTTTTGATAATTTATTACCATGCTTACTTTCAGGAAGTTCTCTCGGGTTTCCCACCGGGTCAGCGTGGTGTGCACCGACGTTTCGACGGCTAACTCTGCCATCGTCTTCAGGGTGAAGTGCAGAGCAATGAATTCGCCATGTATTTATACCCTGTCGTAGGGTCAGGTGTCCTCCGATTGGTCCGATGTGTTCCCAAGTGCCGAGCCGCCCCGGTGACGTCTCGTACTTTCAATTTTTCTCAGCACAGGTCTCCACGTGCTGCTGATCTGGAAGCCAGTGTCCCTGTTGAAGGTATTCTGTCCTTCCAGTCGGATTTCCACGGCTTCCTTCGCCACTCGGTCCCAGTAGCCGTTCGTGTGACAAAGTCTTTTGGTGCTCCCCCAGTCAATCCGATGACCATGCGTGATGCTGTGTTCGGCGACTGCAGACTTCTCAGGGTAATGGAGTCTGATGCATCGCTCATGCTCCGTTAGTCGCTTTTCAATTGTGCGGCCAGTCTCCCCGATGTATACCTGGCCGCACTCACACGGGATCCGGTATACCCCCGGCGCCTTCAAACCCCGTTCGTCTTTTGCCGTGCCAAGGAAGTTCTTCAATTTTCCTTGTGGCTTGTGGATGGTTTCCACTTTATGTTTCCTTAGTATCCTGGAGATCTTATGGGATACCGTGGAAACAAAGGGGATGCTGACCCTGGCAACGGGTTTTTCTCTTTCCTCTCTCTGACGGTCGTTTCTGGTGAAGGCCCTTTTAAGGGCCAAATTGACCTCCCGGCTTGTGTATCCATTCTGAAGGAAAGTATTTTTCAGGTGATGAACTTCTGCCTCCAAACCTTCCTGGTCTGACACGCATTTTGCCCGGTGGATGAGCGTTGACATAACCCCTCGTTTTTGGGCAGGGTGATGGTGGCTTTTCCCGTTCAAATAGAGATTGGAAATTCAAAGTTCAAATAGAAATACTTTCCTTCAGAATGGATACACAAGCCGGGAGGTCAATTTGGCCCTTAAAAGGGCCTTCACTTGCTCTGCACTTCACCCTGAAGACGATGGCAGAGTTAGCCGTCGAAACGTCGGTGCACACCACGCTGACCCGGTGGGAAACCCGAGAGAACTTCCTGAATACAATACGCCGGGAAAAACTGAGATCCTTCATGCTTACTTTATTATTTATAATTATTTCGTTATTCATTCGCTTCCTCGTTTACATGCTCTTGTAGGAGGTTTCATGTAGGAGACTGTTACAACAATATCCTACATCCTACACCATTTAACACCTCACAATCTTTCAAGGTGACAACCACTTCTTTTGTTTTCTCTGAACATCTGTTTCCATGATGAAGGCTCAATTGGGAATTCCTATCGATATTTTTTCAATTCTTGCTTGGTTTCATGGTGGAATAATATGAGTTAAATACTTGAAATTTTCTGACTATTATCATTAGGTCAAACTAAAATACAAATTTCTCACAACAAGAAGCAGAAGAACTTCTTAAGAACCCACTTCGATTCCCATTTAATCACTAAAAAAGTTGAAGGAAATATGACCTGAAAGTACGGCGTTTAATAACTATTTTAATGGTGCCAACCAGTTACTATATACATTTATGTCCAGTCCATATATATATATATATATATATATATATATATATATATATATATATATATATATATATATGTCTATAATATATACCCATGCATACGCTCAAACATGCATATTCTACCAAAGTGGCAATAGATAAATGGACGTGGGCGAATAAACTAGTCCACGGCACATGGAATGGAATGCAATGGAAATGGAAATTAAATTTTGCAATGCTGGGGATTTTTCTTTGGAAATAGAGAAATATCCTATGCGAAAGCCAAGTGAGTGATATAATAAGTCACTCGTCATGTGCAGGTGTGCATTGGAGTTAAAAGATATGTTTGCATATTGAATTCTTTCGTAACACAGTAATAGGATTTTGAGAAAAAAAATTTCGACCAATAAGCCCTATGAAACAATCGCCCTAAACGTTAATTAGATAACTTGAACTTCATACTGTGAAGCATATACTCTGATATTCTGTTTACGGCGTGCCATTGCAAATGATGCACGCTGTAAGATGCACTTAGTTGTGCCATAATATGTAACACAACTACAGCAATCAATCCGAAGGTTGGTGCAATTGGCGGGGATAGTGTCCAACTTGTGCTCGCCTTTGGTATGAGAAACTTACGCATGCAACTTCTTCGGCTGCGCGGTTTCCCGCGAAGATCTGGTATCCGAAAATCACACAACTTATAGTATGGTGTAGGTGTACTTGTACAGTGTCCCCCGGAGTCAAACCCGGGACCTCTGGTCAGCAGTAGAAAGCTATAGGCACAAGTTTATCACAGCATTTGTGTAATCACATCAATTGTCCAAAAAATCTAAATCTACAGGGTGCGGCGCCAAAATCTGGACAAATTAATCAGTTTTTGCAAACATTTTTATTACACAATTAGATTTTTTACCAAATTTTCCGTACTAAATTGTTTGTGTGATCATAAACAAAAAATGCATACAATGTATTCCCCACTTGAATGATGGCCTCCAATGATGGTGTGAAGCGTTCGCAGGCCCGTTTTAACGCACCACGGTATCCAGCAAGTTACCGCTGGTGTGTGGCAGGTGGTGATTACCTAGCAGCCATCCAGCATCAAAAATTGAGTTTTTCTAAATTGTTAATTACTCTATGTATGTATATATTCATAAGTACATATATAATATCGGAAAATAAAAGAAAGTCGTAAATCGTGTTAGTTAAAACATTTGTAACTCGAGAATGGCTGAACCGATTTTCATGATGTTTGGTTTTTTCGATACGGCTCATTACATAATAGTTATTCAACCATTAAAATATCGTAAAAGTATCGTATCGTAATGTCGTATCGTCCATTTCAATGATATTTAGTTTTTTGGACTCGTCTCAACCCAGGATAGCAGAATAGCTTAGATTATTATATAGCTACGATATTAAAGCCATTGCTTAAATATCGTTTAATTATCGTATCGTAAAATATCTAATAGTATCACTTCATTGAAGAAATTTCAACGTCGGAAGTAAGGTGACGCGGTTCCTGGTGATCCGGATATGCGTTCTACTGATGCTCTTCTTTTGGATAATTCGTCTCGGAATGAAAACTAAATTTGTTGCGATGGTTCGGGGGAAAAGAAATTCCACGACAGTGGCTGACGACAACCTCTCAACCAGGATAACATTCTGTAGTAGTTGGCTGGAATATTACTTCCTCGCCAGTGACCAACTACAGACACAAACACCCAAACCCAAAGTAGAATCCTTCACCAGGTTACGGAGACTCCGTTAAGGATACCTGGGTTCATGAACACATTACAAGTATCGTATCGTAACGTCTCATTGAAGAAATTTTGGCATCGGAAGCAGGGCGACGCGGTTCTCCATTAAAATATCGTAAAAGTATCGTATCGTAATATCGTATCGTAAAATATCTAATCGTATCGCTTCATCGAAGAAATTATAGCGCCGGGAGGAAGGCGACGCGCTTCCTGTAATTTGGGACACGGCATTGGCTGAAGCAACTATTTCTGCATCTCCAAGTCAGATACGCACATTATTTGCTATCATCCTTTCGACGTGCTTCCCATCCAATCCACGTAACCTGTCAGAATACATTTTACATCGAATTCGTATAAGTTCAAGAAATCTTGGTATGGAGGAAAATGAGGAGATGCATAACCAGGCTTTGCTGTTGATTGAAGACATGTGTTACCTCTTGAGCGGCAGTTTATTAGTTAAGTTAGAATGGCTGTACCGATTTCAATGCTATTTGGTTTTTTGGATTCGTCTCAGCCCAAAATAGCAGAATAACTATTGAAATATCGTAAAAGTATCGTATCGTAATATCGTATCAATGATTATTTTTGTGTTTAGCAATTTAATGACTGAGCTTCGGAACAATATTAAAAACATTGAGAGAATTGTTGAGAATTCAACTCGAGTAAATTCGAGCTAAGCCCAGCTCGAGTTGACACGCCACCATAGTGTCTGTAAACAAATCACAGACAACAAGCAAACATTTAGGTTACCGGTCAATTTGTTTGCTGCATATTATTATGCCGCGACGCAGAAGATCTAACCTTTCCCAACAAACCCGTAATGCAATTAGGCTTCGGAACATCAAACGAATGTACCCCTGCTGAACCCCCAACAGATGGAAGTATATGATGCATTAATGAAGGCAATTGATGATGGAAATGGGGGCTCATTTTTCCTGGATACCCATGGAGGAACTGGGAAGACATTCCTCATATCATTGCTTTTGAACACTGTTTCGGTCCGAGGTAGCTTCTCCATATGCCACAGTCAACATTCAGAGTGCGTCAGCGCATTTAATTTGGTTTTTCACACAAAATTTGATAATGATTCTTTGATCCATTTTTGGAACAGATAAAAATCGAAGAAAAGCCAAAACACGTCCAAGCAAAACAGCTTCAACAATTGCCTGAACATTCAAGATAGCCGAACTTTTCGGCATAAGTGAGAGACATAAGTAAAGACCAACGTAATGCCACAAAAAATCTAAAATCAAATATACGTAACCCGCGAAAATACAAAATTCGCGATACTTTTTGAACATACCTCGTATTCCCCGTTTAAATATACTTCCCGTAGCCTCTTGGGCCATGAGTACGGGTAACCCAAGTTTTTAATCGAGTTTACACTTTTTATTTCGGTGTTTTGGATGCAGCAAGCGTCCGGGAGGGAACTACTTCTATTCCAAACATGTATTCATCACCACATACTTTTTAAAAGTTTATTTCCAATTTGCCAAGTTTCGCACCAACGTCGTATAAGTCGCATTTAATCATGAAAGGAATATCAATTTTCGCAATTCCACACAGGCGCCGTAAAAAAAATTCAATTCACTATTGAAAATCAAACCAGAAATGCTAATTCTAATTTATAACTCGTGATTTGATTGCCCTTTTCTTTCAAGTTATTATTATTATCATTCGTTAGCCACGGAATAAGAGGAAGAGGGAAGACTACTTTTCCTCGTAAGCTATGGCAAGAATCTCCGTGGCGTTACTCTTCCTCTCCCGTTTTTTATAGATTTTTTTCCGATGAAGGATTCGTTCGATGACAGTGGAGTATTTATGCGAGATAGAGAGAGGAGAAATAGAAGAGAGTTGGATAAGTCTGTTGGTGTTCGCGGGTCGAATATCAGACTCAAAACGAAGTCAGTGCCGGCGAGGATCCTGCAGTTGATAGGTAGACAAGGAAAAAAAGGGTTACTGGTTAAGAAAATAGGCTCCGCGTTTGAAAGACATTCAGGAGTTAACTGCGAGGGGGAACGATGTCTCTTTCGAAGCCCTATTAGTCGTGTCGGCCAAAAGCCACGCTTCAAGTATCCCTCGCGACTTTTTGAGGGAATTCCATTCGAAGGGAGAAGTCTAAAGTGAGTATGGAATCCCAAAGCCACGTCTTTAAGGTCCCGGTGTCACTGCATCACCAAATTTTATGTCCTTTCTTTACAATCCGAGGCATTCATGTCTGGTTAACAGGGCGGGCATCCATTAAGGCTACGAGTGAAGTCAGCGGTCGAAACGATGGTAGGCGCACAGGAAATAAATGATAAATGATAAGCGTAATGGCTTTTGAGAGGCCCTGTTGATATTTTCTAGTGGCAGCCTCCAAAGAAAACTCCATCAATTGTGCTGACGAAAGGGATTAAGCCAAGAATGAATGTTTCAAACTGAATAAAGAAACTCAATTTGCGAAGCCACGCCCCTCGTCCTTCATTGGCAAATTCGTAAGCCGCGTAGCACGAGCCAAAACAAGATTTCTCTTTCAGTGATTTCCAAATTGAAGTTATTTTTTTATTCTCAGGCACTTTCTTTAATAAGCACCAACAGATAAAATTATTTTTAGAATAAGGAATCCGACAATATACTGGCTAATGGCAAATCGGCCCATGCTCTATCGATGTCAATGGATTGCGAAATTTCAGACACTTACCCGAGCTGAATTTCCGACGTGTTTTGACATCAGTACTCGTCAAGCCTAAATGAAAGACAAATTTCATCAAATTTGTCTTTCATTCAAATTTAATTTTATCTAATATAAAGATTTAAAAAAAAAAAGGTTTTTGCTTTTTGAAAAATAAAACACTTTACAGACTCCACACGCACTAAAACGCGCAAATTATTCTTAGCATTGCATGTAGAAAAATGGGACAACGAAGTAAAATTTAGCAAAGAGCAAGAGTTGATTTTAAAGAGCATGATACTGTTCAAAAAGGGATACTTTGGTTTAGGCTCTCGAATTTCAATGAGTTTCAATAAGAAATATACATGTGTCAGAGAAGATAGTTAAAAAAAATTACTACCCCCGCCTTCAATACGCCGACACAACTGAGCGGTCAGTGCAAGACCGACTCTTCTTCGATGATCCATTATATCCTCCCTAGCGTCTACATCTATGTGGATGACGAAATAAGTGGAAGCCGTCCGTCGGGGGTCTATTGATTCTCAGTTACCACTGCCCCAAACGGACCATCACCACCTCGGGAAATGGACGTCTCTTCGCTGCCGTCGACAATCGATGCCGTACGACCGTATGCACTGAAAGGAGCGGGCGCAAAGACTGCCGTCGCTCCTTTATACGGAAGTGCGCGGGTACGGTGATTCCCCCGTAGGGAGTGCCCGTGCCACCGTTGGCGGAGGGGCAGCGTCGGCTATGCGGAAGCGAGGGCACACGTCCACATTGAAACGGCTGGGCGCCATCGGCGTCGACCGGACACGCGAGCCGAATGCGAGAGGAAGGCCGCCCAATCAATACAAATCGATTGTTCGGAACCGCCGTTAACTCCGTCCGACCAGCGGAGAACGGTTGTTCAATCATTTGTTGAGGATCGTTTCTGTACTCCACGGCGGAAGTGGGAAGGACGACCGATGCTCCGACAATGGTGGGAGCGCAGCCTTTGGGGTTGTCGCCCCCCCCCCCGCCCTCCCTCCCTCTGCCCCCCCCCACGGTGGGCACCAACCTGCCCTAATTCCCCCTCTTTTTTTCTTCCTTTGAGGTCCTTTATGCCATTCGCATGCACGGAAAGGACGTAATTCACGCACGGAGGCGCCCGACGCCTGGTTCAATGCCGCACAACTCCGTGCGACGTCTTGACAGAAGGTCGGATACGTGGCGAAATCAACGTTCCACTCCCGGCTTTCCTTCCCACGTTTCATCCTTCTCGCCGTGCTTGTCTTTTGATGGGCGTAACCCTGTTCTCTTGCATCCACCAGTGGCACTGACAATAGACAAACCATCGGCCAGCAGTGACACAATTTGTGACCGTAACTCGGCATGAGATTTTCCAATGCGAATGTGTATGTACGTATTCACGGGTTCCGTGAATTTAAATAATTCGCAGAACTGAAGGCAGAAGGGAACTAATGAATTCTGCGATTATACCGAATGAAAAATTAGCTCGCTCATGGTTTCGCAGGTGAAGTTGTCAAGAAGTGAAATTAAAAGATAATAAAGGAGCATGCTACTCATTTGTTCTACAAGTGAACGAACGGTATGTAGCCATATCGCTCTAGAGGGTGGTTGCATTGAATGGACTGCGTGAAATTCAAAGACCTATGAGTCTGATCTTTCACTTTTAGTTGGGCTAAAGCGTAAGAAGGTACGGTTATGAGGATGGTTGGGTTTTCAAAAGTAAAGCCGTTACACAGTGCACCGTGCTTTTTCTCTTCCATGGCTGATCCCCTCTGCTCGAGGGAGTCTTTGCCCCTTCTTTCTTCACTTTGTGCGATATCCTCGGCGTAAAATCGCTGCTGGGGTCGTTCTCGAACAGAGGCTTAGTGACTTAAAACTGCGGGTAGTGATTTCTGAAGCACCTACCATGCTCCACCATCCCCGTTTCAAAGGATCTGCCGGCTTGCCCAATATACGCACGCCCTCGTACGTACACTGCGATGTAGTTCGCTAGAAGGCACGTTCATTTGCAAACCCATGATGGGGAGAATAAATAGCGTTTATCATTGTCCACAACTGATTCTATTCTGTGCGGGCGGAAATTTAATCAGTGACTGGGAATTAATCCGATATGGAGAACTCGTGGAGTTGCATTCGTAATGGGGACGCTCGAATGAGAGCTCAATATGATCAGTGAAAGTTATATGAGCGTTGGTGTCGCTGAAGTGGCTGACATGAGAATTGGCATTCGAGCACATCTGAGATGATAGGATGGAAGAAGTGAGGGAAAGAAATTCAGGTTCCATGCAGGCGTATTCTGATTGAAAATCAAAAGGCATGCCATTTTCTGTGTAATCTAAAAAGAAACCTCAGGAAATGTTAGGAATTTTCAGAACTACAGGCTAAGAACCTACTTTTACTACCTTGCTACGGATCTCCTGTCTATTAGTGGTCCGATTCCATAAAAAATGTCATTTCATTAAAATTTAACACTATGTGATTTTTCGGGAACCAGATCTTCCGAGGAAACCATGACCGGTACAGGGAAAGGAACTGGCCCACCATTAATTTCCTGATAAGGTGTTTATTTCACACGCTACAGAGTGAACTTTACCATCACCTACCAAACCGACCTTCGAGTTCATTAATGTCTTTGCGGTTTATGTATATACACAAAGATATTAATATACATAATTTATACACATATATCTATATAAAACTTATGTGAAAGTCTCACGGATTTGAATAATAATGAAGTTAGCCCTAGTGGACAAAGACAGAAACAGAAACATACAAAAAAGAATATATTCTATTGTTTCAGGCTTCACTTCGTGGAAGTAGTTAATATCCATACTAAAAAGAAAGACTCGTACTTTTCCACAGATTTAAAATACAAAAAAGAACCTAGTATACATTATTATTCACATCCGTGAGACTTTCACATAAGTTATATATATATATATATATATATATATATATATATATATATATATATATATGACGGAATCTAATTGTTTGCGTTATTTAGCAGAGGTGACAAGTTAGATAATTCAAATTATATTTACAGTAAAACTTTGACGTGAAATCGTTAAATACTTAATTAAAGTTTAGCAGGGTCTTTATTACAGTACGGGTATGAGATGTCTCAATAAATGATTGGACAGATTGAGGTTCCATAATGGAAACTCATTGCTAGAAGACCATCTAGAAGACCATTGGAAGAGCCCGTCATCGTACTGTTGGAGTCGTCGCGCATCCACTCCACTCTCAGGATACGTTAAGATCACCCTGCAGCACTCCACGAAACCTCCCCATCACATCAATTCCTAGCTTCATCGGAATATAGCCGGAGCACAAGGCATATTTATTTAAAATCGTACTTCATATACGTAAGTGCTCCCTATTTCCTAAGTTTCTAATGGCGCAAATGACCTCAGCAGTCGGTCGCCTCCCCTAAATACTACTACTAATACCTAAGTTTCTAATCTAAGTATCTTGTGCACAGTTGAGCACGCGGAGAATTTTCAGCACAGTAGGCCGACAAAGAACATTATAATTTAATCAAACTGATGGCATATTTTTTGGGTCCTATTTCACGGAAGAAATTCAGTGAAAATGGCAAAGGTGAACTATTCGCGTATCAATATATCCGACAACATTTCTGGAATAACAAGCAAAAGAAGGAAACGAAATAGTCTAATGATCATCCTATGCTCGGATAATGCTGATAAAAAATGAGATTTTTCTAGTGTTTATCTACGGTAAAAATAATAAAAGCCTCAAGTGTAGTCACGATGAAACATAAACATTTTTCTGTTATCATGGTCGGGTAACGATATTTTAAAAGAGTAGTCTGAGAGAAAAAATCTCCCTCTTTCCGTACGGTGCATGTATGGAAATTATTGGATACGGAATATTCTTTGCGTGATATTAACTCTGAAAGTTATGGAAGTTCTTATCCCAGAAGTGGTCTGCTTTCCTTTTCGCAAAAATATTTGTCGTGCAATAATGAAGGAATTCCTCCCGACACATATTTCTTACTCTCAAAAACGAATTTAATGTAATGCGGACTTTTCCACCGCCATAAGTTGCTGAGGAGGCATTATTTATTGGACGAGGAGAGGCTCCAAAACCGGATACGAAAGCTCTGAAATCTCTCCGTGGAATATTTCCCCGCGATATTTCAAGAAGGTACTCACCTACGGCAGAGAACGGAGCCGCGTTGCACACAGTCCGCATGAAGAGCCTAATCATAATTTAAACTGTTGACATTAAAAAATGGAGTGAGCCATATTGCTAATGGAAAGAGTGTGGCGTTGAGGATGCCCACACTTGATGATATCTACGTGGCAATAAACACTAAAATTAAAGTACTCGTCAGACAATTTTCCTAAATCTACGATAAATTATGACACCAGTAATAAGACACTTTTTGTCAAGAATTTTCATTTAAAAAATTGTTTCTACGAAATTCGACTTAAGCGTAAAGTTTTTCTGAGCAAATAATCATGTCAGACGCTTCTTCATTATATCGCAATTTTCAAAGGATGAAATGTATTCAATTATTTCCATTGAATGAGATAATATGCAAAGTCATTAGAGCTAATACTACATAAACAGAGTTAGAATATAAGCTGATTTCTCCACCTTGCCCCAATCGCGTTTCATTCCTCTCAATGAATACATTTCGTCAATGAGTGGATGGAGAAGCACTGTGCCCTTAACATCTATACTAATGCTAAATGCTCATAAAATACCTGAGAGTCCAATTATTATTATTGGTACTCCACCATTTAAGGTAGACTTTGCATTGACATAGAGTAAAAATCGCTGCATCACTTAGCTTCGTCAAACAAGACGCAACTTGACTCCTCACACTAAATGAAACGGTCCTTCAATGCCGCATACTTCCTTCTGCCCTTCATTCCGTCCAACATGCCTATCCCTTTCCTTCTGCCCTATCTCGTCTGCCCAGCGTCCTCCCCCCCCCTCCCCCCAATCACAATCTTCGGCATTCAATCGCCAACATAAATGCTCTGTAAAAGGGAATACCTTCCCTACCTCCTTTGGATTACACCCAATAAGACTCTCTCCTCCCCAAACTTGCTTAGTACGTCTTCTTTGGCTTTTATTTCCATCTTATTAACCTTCTCCATCGTTCTTCACAACCACAACTAAAAATCTTCCAATCGACGCCCATCATCTTTCTTTAATGGCCATGTTTCCGCGTCGTACCAAACTACGATCCATGTCATAGTTACAACGAGTCATTTTTTAAAACTCTTACCCAACGTCCCTATCAACATTACTCCCCTAATCCGTCCCTCTTCTTATTCCTCTACTACTTTAACCATCCTATTCCAAAATACTGCCAAAATAGATAGACACAAACTTCTCATCTTGTTTTTTTCACTCCTATTTTAACGATTTAATACGGAATACAACACACTCATTTTATCCGTCGCTCTACCTCTAAACCCAGCGATACCACCTTTGGCCATTTTAATGGAGAAATTTCAACTCCCTTTCCCTTTCGAATTTTGTAAGTGATTTTAGTCAATTGTTCGTCATGATATTAACGATTGTATTTTTATAAGGTTTGTGAATAATTAACATTTTTCTGAAAAATGTTTCAAAGCATCTACGAAAGGTTGATGTAACACATTTTATTTGCTGAATGTAACATACTTCGAAGCTTAAGCAGAACATAGTATCGCAGAGAGAGAAAAGACGACTATTTGATTGAGCAGATGGACTGCGAAAGAAAAAATAGTTCAGTTCAATTATTGGAATCCATGATAAGTTATTAAACACAACGCTCACCACAAATGAGAGGACATAATATTTAAACTATGCGGGAATTTGCTTGGATGCGAAAAAAACAAGCTGAAATTATGTCTCTTAGTTTCCACAAAATCGGATGACTTCATCAAAATGAGAGGGACTCTTCTGATTCGTTCGGCAACGGCGTCCTCCAACCACTCTGCGTTCTCGGGCTAACTGCGAGGTGTGGCCACTCCTCACCTATCTCTGCCCTCTCTTCGGGGCAAACCTTTGTTTGCCGACTTGAAGCTATTTGGGAAACCCTTTATTTCTACACTCCAACGCCAGCCATAGGGACTTAGCCAGGATTTAGGGACTTTCTGCAAGTTCGACGTATCAGAGCCGGCTCCCCTCACTGAACTTTGCGATAGGAAGCCAAATGTGTTCGAGATTCTACACCGTCCTTTCAACATGGGGTATACGAGCACTTTATTGCCTACGCTAGTTGAAACTCGTGAGGTTGGAGCTGGTGCAGGACTGAAAATCTTTTCATCAAGGTGGTGCCTACGATACTCTCCCACGGGTTCGAGTCTCGAGTCTGAGCGAAGGTTGTTCTGAGCGGCACTTGGCTTTCTTTGAGTGCTGTGGGAGCGACACAGGAGCAGCCGCAGAACATCGTCCGCCCAAACAGTCTAGGCCGGGGAAACACTTCTCGGATTTCGTCTCGAGAGCAGCCAATCCAGTGGTTTCCCCTCTTTTCTCTTGGGTATCTTTTATTATAATGGGACAGGAAATCGGCGGTGGGCAAAGCACATCCGAAAATAGCCGCTAATGCGACCGCGAAGTGACACGTCACGAAGTGAATCGCTGGTTGGAAGTACATACATGGACGAAGTCTGCGAGAAGCCGTCCCGTATGCATTTGCGCCGCTGATAGCCGAGAAGTTGCTCGTTCCGCTGTATGACTTCTTGGATTTGACGGTCACTCTTCCCTCTCCTTACCGGTCACGAATTCAGAAAAGGTGGAAATAATGCATGAAATGGAAACAAAAAAGAACAGCACGCACTCTCAACTTCTGCTACTCGGATTTTAGCATCAACCTTCGCGTCACGTCAGAGCAAGTACGCGATTGTGTCACGGTTGCCTTCTCGGGGATTGGGTGGCCGGTATAACGGACTCGGGAACCTTGTACTTCGTGCTTCCCACCGCCAGGAGCAGATGTGTGTGGTCACGGGAGGTGAACGCTTCCGAGATGGCCGCCATCATGTCCAAGTGTCGATAATCTTGTTTGCTGGTCACCAAGTGTGTCAACGACCCAATTTTTATAGCGAGGACGCCGCATTTGAGCTCGCTAATGACCGCGGGCATCATCCGCCGAACATTATTCCTTCACCCTCGGTCCCCAAGTTTACGCTACAAATCCGGTCATGTGTATGGGGGGAGGGGTGCAGCTAAGCCTAATAAACCCCGGTTAAATCTCATCTTTGATCGGTCATTCATTCCGAAAAGAGAAATTCCGACTAAATTGCTTTACGTTGACTGAACATTTTTGGAGTGACATGACGTTGCCATGGAATAACCGGATAAAGCGTCATACCAGAAATGACCTTGCCTCGTAAATACCATATATCACTTTTGGCTCTTCAAATGCCTCACAAATATTACAATGGATAACACAATGAAGTTTTCATATCAATAGAAAATTTTACCACGTAAAACTCGTCCTCCAAAACTTGCTTGAAAATATTTGTTTTTGAAACGAGGTCAACTTTTCAACAAATTGAACTACAGTCCTACTTTCTCATTGTGGGCCCACGCAGAGGTTCATATATTCCATTCCTAACAAAACAAAAATTCCCCTGTTCAAAGCAATTGTGAATTAAGGAAAGGATGGAAAATCATGAGAAAATCACAACAGAAACGGAAATGTTGACGTTCCCTGTCACTGATAGGTTTCCAAAACGTATCAGTGGAGTCAGAGAGGTAGCGTCGAAAGACTTTCGTGACGAAAGGCTGAAGTGGCGATTCCCTGGAAACCTTCATCACCGCAGACAATCAGCAAGATTACAATCGAGATGTTTCTCCGTCCACGGTTATCAACCTTCCAGAAAATTGCAAGAGCGAATTTCATCCGAGTGTGAGCTTGAAACTAATATCGCTTTTTGGCCGGTGAAATCATAAGTTGCAAAAGGTTGGAGCCAAAACACAAAATCGCCGGGCGAGCTTTTTCACGCCTTCCACATTCAACTTGCGTGTCGGAGGCCAAACGAAGTCTTCCGTCGGCTCACTAATTGGCGGCCGTGCCTGAGCGCCTTCATAATAAGCCCCACTATAAAACCCCAATGTAATTTTGAGCAACCTGGCACCTCTAACTGTCAACTTAAGTGAGGCACAAAAGACTCACTGGATGAGGACGATGCCCCTTTCCCCAAAGAAAATGTGTCATCGGTACTTTTCTGGGCATGGGGATTAGTTTTTGAGCTTTGAGGTGGATACTAAATTATTGATCAATATTGATGGAAATTCACTTTATTTTAGTGCGCGTATCATTTTCCCTTCCGCGGATAACTTCCGCCGAGTCAAACGATTTGTTTCGTGTTGGGCGTGAGCGGACACGTAGAAAACTCGATGCGATAACGACAATATTCGAAAGGAAAATAGAGGAAATGAAGCAACGCGGCGCGCGGAAAATTGAATGAGATCGGGAGAATGTATACAAACAAAACTCCGTTCAAAGGAGTTGTTGAAAAGCAATATTTATGCCACACCGTATTTTTACGAGGAGAAAAAGTTCCAGCCAGAATCACCAACCCAAGGGGATTTAACTCATATTTTAAAGGCTTGGAAACCCATATTACTATAATTTACCAGAAGTAATGCGATATAACCTCTAAGTGTCTGGGGTTTCGATGCTAAAAATTCTAAAAGTTAGTGTTTTACCAAATATAAACCTCGGCGGTGATTCCAAGAAAATCTGTCGCCTCCTTGCTTTTTAAATTCTAGCTTGCACGTTATTGGATATATTTCTTACTGCATCCTAAGGTGCAATTATTTGTTAAATGACAGTTTATGTAATTGCATGCGTGTAAAATGAAAAAAATTGTGCATGAATGTATGCGCTACTGTGGGTATGGGTTTGCATGTAGGTTTTGGTTTTGAATGTGGTTTTGTTCCTTTTTACGGGTGGTGACCTAACACCCCCCGCCACACACCCTTGCGGCGGCTTGCGGGGTATTAAGTAGATATTTAAAATAACGGGTCGGTAATTGGTTGGTTTATCCCTATCGCCGCTTTTGTAGCTGGGAGTTATATGGGCCAAATTCCAACAGAAGCCAAGCTTTATGTAAGTAACCAATGCCATTCTCTGTCTACCTGTATGCTCTACAAATGCTTCAGGATTACTAACTAATTGACTTTGTTTGCCTAGCCTCGTGTGAAATTGTTTTAATATTTGAACTATGATGCTAATCGCAAGGTTGGCTTCAAATTTAAATCCAACCGTGGTGTAAAACCGTGAGAAGTGATAGCGAGTCACCATCCAAGCGATCCATATGATAGTAAGTAACCATCATATCACCTTCCCGAACCAATAGTTTCATTCTGCAGTTTCATGCAGGCTTGAGATAACGTTTATTCCTTCTATATGAACGCCTATCATGTGCTAAGCTTACTATAATAATGCCACGTTTAACATTACGTCCTTACCTTACATTACGTACCTTACGTTTTTCGCATCATTTACATGGACGCCTGTTATTTAGGAACAGCGCGAACGCAGTCCGTACTACTAAACATTTCGCGCCCGAGTTACCCTTAATTAGAACAATCGCAGGGGTCAACCTAACCGTTGTGCAATGGGGAAGCCTCGTCTGAGGGTAGCGACTTTTTTACGCTAAATGGTCATCGCATTTCATCTGTGTAAATAAAATTCGACCCAACACCCCCTGCCACACGCCCTTGCGGCGGCTTGCGGGGTATTCTACATCTACACAATACCTCGCAAGCCGCCGCAAAGTCGTGTGGCGGGGGTGTTAGGCCACCACACGTAAATAGGAACAATACCACATGCAAAATCAACAACATGCAAAACTACACCCACAGCGGCGTACGCACTCATGCAAAAATCCCTTCATCCAACACTTATACAAACACACATACAGGGTTCGTCAAGAAAATAAGTGTACTGAGCTCAGGAAAAAAAATTTTTTACACTTTTACATATCTTAAGCTAATATTCCTCAAAATAGGACCCTTGTGAGTCGATACACTTGTTCCAGCGGCGTTCCCATTCCTGGAACGCTCCCGCGAAGGCATCATCGGGAACCTCTCGAAGACTCGTCGTCGACCTCTTCTCTGCCCTCCACGAACATCTTGTGCCACCGAAAGATCATGTTTCTGGACATGGCTGACTCCCCGCAAGCCTGGTTAATCATACCGACAGTTTCGGTAGACGATTTCCCAAGCTTTACCGCAAATTTGATGGAATAACGCTGCTTCGGCATCGCGTTCCGTGACGTCGGTCGAAGCGTGGAGGTTCGCGTTAACAGAGCTCCTCACTACACCACAGCTCAGAGCTGACTGCCTTTTACAGCGTCGCTTGCCAACATACCCCCCTCCAATCGCAGCCCGTCAGAGCGGTGCTGGGCGCGCCTGGAGCGGCGCGCCCAGCCCAGGAGTCAGTACACTTATTTTCCGGACGAACCCTGTACCATAAACCAACAAACAATTGCACCCCAAGATGCAGCATGAAATCCATTCAAAAAAGTATTATGTAGATGTAGATAAAATATTTTCCGGGTCAGAGGTAGATTCAAGTTTTTGCGGTCGGTTTTTACATGCGATATTTGCATTCTTTTTACTTTGAAGTTGTTTAATGCGCAAATATTTGCTAATATATTGATTGCAATTGCGTGTCTGCAACTTGAAACATTGCACCTAATTACCAGGTTATATTTATAAATTAATGATTCAATCTTGTTACCAATACAAATTTATTCGAATTATGTAAAATTAATATGTGAGGCACCACTCAAATCTTAAGAGTGTTTTGGGTGCGAATATAAATGTCGAAGGGTCCAACAGTCAAAAATTTCATCAGTAGTAAGATATTAATTATTTTCCAAATCCTCAGTTCACACAAACCAATGCTTATCAGCAGTTCTACATCTGCCTCTACTCAATATAAATTTGCATGGATGTGTTGATTTTGCATGTGGTTTTGTTTTCTTTTAAGGGTGGTGACCTAATACCCCCAGCCACACGCCCTTGGGTGGCTTGCGGAATATTATGTAGATGCAGATAGATGTAGATGAATGATTGAATTGTGAATTTAAAGAGAGAAATAAATTAACACGCGAGTGAGTTGATATAATTTTGCAGAATGTTTGCCAATATATTACCATAGATAGAAGGATGTGCATACGCGTGAAGAAAGCTTGCTGGCTGTATGAGCAGTAATACAACAAAATGAATATTTGCATCAACCAGCAAAAAAAGGCCATAAGCGTGCGTTCATCTCCACACAAATTTGCATGGGATGGAAACAATGTGTTCCAGGTTTCAGAATAGATGTCGGCTCAATTCGGTGGATATGGGGTGAGGTATGTTGTCAAAATACGAGAACTATGGTTGGAAATGCAAGAGTTATGAAGGAATGTGGGTCGGGAGACCCCGCGAGGGTCAAAACATGAAAGGAATACTCTGTGCTTGTGGCCCCATGTTATTTGCTATTTGATCCTATTTTATTTGCTATTTGTCCCCATCTTATCTGAAAATTACGCCCATCTCAATGCTATTTTCCCCTCTCGCTATTTGTCCATGGGACAGAGTTCAAATTATGGGCGACGAAAGGACATTTCATAGCGGTCATACATGTGTGCATTATTGTCCCGGCGTTGAACCTTCTCAATTTCCCGAATGAAGCCTTTTTCACTCGGATCCCATAAACTGCATGCGTATTCTAAACGGGGCCTTACAAAGAACGTGGTAGCAACGTTCCTTGACCTTGGAGTCACTTCTGACAACAAAGCGTCTAATAAATCCCGAATTTTTTATATGCTTGCCCGCAGATTTTACGCATATTGGGTCCCACAAGTTAAGTTTTTAGTGATTGTAACACCCAGGTATTTTACCGTCTCAACTACTTCTAGGTCAACTCTAGCTAATTTGTAAATAAATCCCGTTGATCTTTTAAAGAAATTTACCACCGAATATTTATTATAATTTAATGACAATCCCCATTTAGAACACCATTTGGTAATGCAATCTAGGTGCTTTGCTAGAATTATACAATTATACACCTGCTAACCATGTCACACTCGTAATATATGTAGGCGTGCTGCATGATTGGTGCTCGGTCGCCCCCTTTCCACGCGGTTTTTGGTGGATCGCGTGGTGCCAGTCATGAGGAAATAGAGGGAATACATGTAGAATGGCTGGTGACCTACCATCCACTGCCACACGCCATTGCGACGACTTGCGGGGTGTTGTGTGGATAGATGTAGATGATATTTCGCTATTTGACGCGGAAACTTGGAAAGTTGGTTAGTGCAATCCGTCCCGAATACTTCAATCTATCGGCGCCTATAAGATTAGTTCATGATATTTTGTTCACGTACCTGCATCCGTCCATCTCTATATGTACGATCGATTGTGCGTCTACATTCATTGCCAACCCATCCCAAAATCACCACAGATATAAAAACGGCATTTAGTTTTCGTCCCCGGAATGAACGTAGCCTTCCAGCCAAGGAGGACACCGGAAGCACAGAGCCAAGAGACGACTGAGAAGACGAAACTCTCTTCAAGTGGAAACATGAAGCGGAACACGCAGATGCCCCTCACCAGATTAGGACTTGGGTTGAGTGCGGTCGTGAGCGGGACCGAAGGAAACAAGTAGGCATATAGAAGTGGACGTCAGTGATCGCTTTCATGGGCCACGGAGACGACCACACACATACTTTAACCACCGTAATAATAGTATAAACATCCAGTTCGAGGGTGAGGTTATGCCCTTGTATGTGCTGTCATTTCCATAAGAGCTGAGAAATGGGAAGGGGTGAACTATTCATTATGCCTCGCATTCAATGACTTTCAGGCACCTCGATCTTTCGGAAAGTCCTATAGCTAGCGCAACTCAATTGACTGTCAGCCATTGAATTTCAAAATATCAAATGTTTTTTCACCGTTGGCCGATTGCCGGACGCGCCCCGCCGGTGGCTGGCCGGTGGAAGTGATGCGGCCACTCGACGCCGCTTCGAAGCGAGCTAAACAGGGAGAGAAAAGCTATTATATATTAAGCTCTTCTTTCATGGTAATTTACTCCCTTTCGCTAGTTGCTTCCTCACTGCCCTCTCCTCCCACCCGGAGGTTGCCTCATGTCACATCCATCCATGCTCCTCAGTTCCGCAGACGCAATATTCCTTGTTTGGAGTGTCTTTTTCACCCCATTCACTCACGACTCCCTGAGGCTTCCCCTTTCAAAAAACATTTAATTCTTTTAATGTCTATTTTTACCAACTTGGCGATCCGACTCACGTCCATTCTCTCAAAATAGCCACACCGGCGCAGAACATTTATTTCGTACTTGACCCGTGCGAGTTCATCCGATTCCACATAACAGTTACGGCTGATCTATTTCTCAACCAATCTCTTATATCTTCACAGCACACACACATACACACACCATGGCCACCTCATTTAGTCGACGTTTATCGTTAAACCAGGAAACGCACTTTTTCACCTCACCGAGTCGTGAGGATGAAAGCATAGAAACATCCGAGCGCATTTGATAAATCACTGAAATGGGAATGCACCGTTAGGACTGCAATTATAACCACGCCAGTCAGGGTAGGAGTACTTCAAGTGAGGTAATTTCATTATTATCATTTTCTAAGCCGAGAATAGATAAACGTAAACATTCCTTACCTCATTCAATTCGGAGATAAACGAGTTCATTTTTCTGCATTGGTCGGACGCTTTTCCCTCCCTTGTCTGCGCCGGTCGTTTAAACTCACCTTTCAATGGATACTCGAATCAAAGCACCGATGAAGAAGTAATGTCGTTTAACTCGAGGATCCATTACACTGATCACGATTCCTCTCTACAATTGAGGGATATCCCAATTTCTTACGACATGACAATCGTGCGCTTTTTCTAAAGAAGGCGCATTTCCTTTGATGTTTTCTATGGTATCGTAGATATTTTTGTGTGTGGCCAGAATTGAGAAATGCCAAAATTTTCGAATTGATGAGGAGCTGGTTTTCATTTATTACGCCGTTAAAAAATATTTTTTTCTGAAATTTTGTGTTGGAGAATGAAAATAATTGCAGGAACTGATCGATGGCATTTAGAGAGTTGCATGCCTTTAGATGACATTTGTAAGTCCATTCCCGAAAACTTCCATCACAGTTTTTGTTCACAAATACAAGAGATTCAAGGATTCAGTTCATATGTAAAGAGCACTTTTAATGAAATAAAAGAGAAGAGTAAAGAAGAGTAAGGGTAGAAGGGATATCGTAAACTTTTAATTATTAATAAAAATAATAATCGAAATAGAAACTTAATTTTTATTTTTTAGATTTCTTCACACAGTCACCATCCCAAGTCATACATTTCTCCCCACGTTTCTGGACTTTTCGGGGGCCGTCATTGTACGTAGAACTCAGCAGATTTCACCGAAAACCTCTTCAATGGCATCATTTGTGCTGTCTACTCTCCGACCCCGCAATGGTTCTTTTGAGTTCTGGGAATAATAAAAAGTCTCTTGGGGCGAGATCGAGAGAAAAGAGCGGATGTGGCAAAGTTTCAAATCCACATCGCTTTGATTGGCGGTTGCGCCATGTTTGCTTCTGAAAAGGTCGTGGAAACATACGTTTCATTTTTATAGACGTCGCAAGTTTCATCCGACATGTTATGGAAAAATTAAATGAAATGGTGTATGAGAGAGAGAGAGAGAGAGATGTCACTCTATGCTAGTTAGACTAGACGTTTGGAATATACGACAAGTATTTGGTATCCGTGGAGAAAATGTTAATTGGAAAATCTTCGGAAAATATCCGCTTAATTCTTTTAAGTACGATCGGCGAAGGGACCGTAATCGCGACGCGAATGTTGGGGAAGTAGGGGTTGAGCCTCTTGATTCACGAGAGCGTACAAGGCTTGGACGTATTAATGGAATTATTCAGGGCACAGGCGTTTTATTGCGACATTGATGGAATTATTATGGCTCTAACAAAACTATTCCAATTGACCGCTAATTCAAAATAATGGCGGTAAAGGGCGGGTATTACAAAAGGTCGTAGAGTTAAAATACACACGGATTCGCGAGTGCTCACCTCTATTTCGGTGGCTGAATCGGGCAAGAATTCTAGGATGGTTATGGAGAAACGCTAACCTCGTGTGATTTGCTGTCAAAACCCTTTCTTTCCGCATGACCGCATTAGAATACCATTAAGTAGTGCTCTTAACAGTATTGCTTGCTCTGCTTTGTCTGTTTTTAAGTTTCCCCTTCCATCCCTTGTCTCTCTCTGTGGGGGACCCTCCCGCTACCTGCAGCGTTGGGTCACATTCCCTACTTGTGTCTTTGGGGGAGGAGATCATTGTATGTTGCATGTTCATGTGGTAGTGGATTGTCGCTTCTTACTTGTCAAATTCTAGCCTGCACGCTATTGGATGGATTTCATGCTGCATCCTAAGGTGCAATTATTTGTTAGTTGATAGTATATGTATTTGCTTGCGTTCAAGTTGAAAGGATATTTGCATGAATGTGTACGCCACTATGGGTGTAGGTTTGAATGTGGTTTTGTCCCTTTTACGGGCAGTGACCTAACACCCTCCCGCCGCACGCCCTTGCGGCGGCTTGGATTATGTACATGTAAATGTTCATTAAACTTATTACAAAAAAATAAAGCGTGTGGTTTTGCATTCGACATTGGAGAAATAATTAGGTCCCCTAATTGGATTGGCAGGGCTGACAATTGTCACAAAATTAGAGAGTTATATTGTCGAAATGATAGATTCAAGTATTCTTTTTTTCCGCGACAACAATAAATGGGGGAAGACCTAAGAAAATAATAGGTACACGCTGTCGGAAATAAGGGTTTACAAGACTAAATTCCCACAAAACACTATCCAAGTATCTTGGCCTAAGTCTGGCGTCCTAACGCCTCCCGCCGTGCGCCCTTGAGCCAGGTGGGGTGTAGGTGAATGTATATAAAGCTTATTGTATTTGTAAATTTTCCCTCCGGAATGTGTAGAATACTAATCGGTAATAAGTGTCTGAATTGCATGTGTGCCTGCCTTCTTTTAACTTATTTTTTGTCCTCTTTGTGTAGGCATAGGAATAGCTGCTAACCATCTAAATCTACATGTACATAATACCCCGCAAGCCGCCGCAAGGGCGTATGGCGGGGGGTGTTAGGTCACCACCAATAGAAAGGAACAAAACTACATGCAAAGACAACAAATGCATGCAAAACTACACCCACGGTGGCGCACACACTCATGAAAAAATCCCTACATCCCACACGCATGCAAACACATACACCATAAACTAACAAACAATTGCACGCCAGGATGCAACATGAAATCCGTCCAACAACGCTCAGTGTGAAAAGTAAGCGAAAAAGAAGGCGAAATTCCCCTGCCAACATGAAATTGCAACATAAGACGCTCTCGTTATAATACTCGTAATATATAGAGGCATGATTGGTGTACATAGTTGCTTGATTGGTGTACCGTTGCCTCCTTTCCACGCGGTTTTAGTGGATTTCGGAGTGCCGGGTGCATGAGGAAATAGAGGGAATACATGTGGAGTGGCTGGTGACCTACCACCCCCTGCCACACGTCCTTATGGCGGCTTGCGGGGTATCGTGTTGATTTAGATGTAGTAATAAGGGAGATACTTACTCAGACTAGGGGGAGATGTATTGGGGCAGTAGTGATAATGACACAATAATGATGCTACCTCATTTCTACTGCCCCTCTCTGGCGTAAATTTTGACCCGTCAATCTCCGAAACATTTTGACATCCCCCAACCCAGGCGAGTTTTCTCGTATTTTCCCTACTTTCAACCACCCCCCGATGTAAAACAGGTCTGCTCATCAGATCTGCTTCCCATACCCCGCAACCCCTAATTGCTCCTTCACCTCGTTCCCACGCTAATTGCTTCTCCGAATACGTTATCTATCTTTTGATATGCGATCAATGCTCTTCGTTCTACACAGGCAAATGCCTTACCCCCTTGTGCATTCGAACGAACAATCACCACTACTCCTTTAATTTTGCCTCACTCTCTTTTCTTCCTATCCCTTCACGTGCAAATCCCCATAGCCTTTCCTTCTCCATAACCATCCTAGAATCCTTGCCCGATTCAGCCACCAAAATAGAGGTGAGAACTCGCGAGTCCGTGTGCATTTTAACTCTACGACCTTTTGTAATGCCCGCCCTTTACCGCCATCATTAATTCTCTTCCCTTCATTAATTCTCTGCTCCTACCCCCCTCACAAAGCCTCGCATTCCCTCCGTCCGAAACCTTCCAGTCTGACCTGAAAAAGGCCTCAGAGAAGGCTTAAACTTTAATCTATATGTACATCAAGATAGCACTAGCGAACAAAAAGACATAAACACACAAAAAAGAAAAGAAGCCAACAAGTCGAATTTTTGGTGGTCAAGCCACCTTTCTCAAGGGAGAGAAAGAAGGAGCTAAGGGAAAGGTTATAACAGAAGGGGCCCGGAGCGCTGGATGGCAGGTGAAGGCGGGGAAGTTTGCGAGGGGAAGAGTTGGGAGGGGAATTATTGAATTGTGGGAATAATATTTTTTAAAATAAAAATAAAGGTTTTAGGAGTGGAGGGGTGATGAAAATATCTTAAGACTGAGGTATATAATGTGTAATATTAATGCCTGGTTCACTCCAGGAATCAATGTGCCAGATAAACGCCTGCTCTATTTTTTGGAGTTTGAGTGGAGGTTCAGAGGATGGGAGGGATGCTAAAATGGAGACACTAACATTTATCAAAGAGAGTGTTATGTACGGAGGCGTGTTTTGGGATTGGGAGTATCCCAGTCAGGGAAGAATTCTTGCATGAGGCCCGTGGTTATTGATCCTAATATTTAGGGGTGTTGGGATACTGTCATATATCGAAGGCAGAACATTGTTGGCATTTCAGAAGGTAAGCTACATTGCTGAAAGTACATGAGGAGTAAGGAATGGGCGGGAGAAAGTTAAAAAGCGGGTGGGAGAAGGATGGGATTTGAGTTTTGAAAATAGGACATTCTTGTAATGAACCAGGTATTTATATTGAACACTAATCACCCCAATCTTCAGACATGGGGTTGGGGAATACGATTTAGGCACGAGGAATGACCGCAAGGAAAAGGATAATAAATTCAACAGGAGGCAGGGGTTAGTCATCACTAACACTTGTTTTAGTCACCACAAAAGGCGTAGGTATATATTGAAAATACCAGGTGTTTCAGAAAGGTATCAGTGAGATTATATTATGGCTAGGCACCCGTTTAGGAGAGTATAAGGCAGGGGCGGCGGGTTAGGAAATGGAATGCAGAAACATTTACTGAATTGACAAGGAAGGAGTATCAGTAGGCAGTAGAGAAAATCATAAATGAGGATAAAGCGAAAACCATCGGAGAAAAATGGGAATACATAAAAAAGGGATATTTAAAGCCGAAAATGAAACTATAGGAACCATTAATGGGAAAAGGACAAGGAAACCATGGATTATGGATGAGATGGTTAGAAAGATAAATGAAGGAAGAAAATGGAGGAATGTAAATACAGAGTTAAGCAGGAGGAAGTACAAAGAGTTGAAAAATAATTTGAGACGGGTAACAAATAAAGCAAAAGAAGCATGGTGGAAGACGCAGTGCGAGGATATGGAAAGTTTGCAGAGGAAGGGCAAAATTGGTGCGCTATACAGGAAGATTAAAACACTATCGGGAAGTAAGAAGGAAAGATTAGTGTTGACAGTGAGAGATAAGTCGAAGTAAGATAATAGTTGAAACAGAAAAGATCTAAAAGAGTTTGAGGGAATACACAGAAAAAACTGCATGGTAAAGATATTAGGGCAATAACCTTGGACATAGAAAGAGAACATGATGTTGATTAAGATAGCTTAGGTCCAAGCATACTCGATGATGAGATAGAAAGGGGATTAAGGTAGATGAAATTAAATGAGGCCGTTAGGGTGGGCAACATTCCTACGGAACTACTAAAATTTTTAGGAAAATTTGGAAGGAAAAGTCTATATGAACTGATTCGTATTATCCATGAGGAAGGAATCTGGCCGGAAGACTTTGTGAGATGAGTGTTAGTTCCTATTCCGAAAAAGGTAGGGGTAATATCATGTGAGGATTATAGAACAATAAGTTTGATATGCCACCCAGCTTTAGCTGCTCTCAGGATTATCAACAAAAGGATAGAGAGCAGGGCAAATGATTACTTAGGGGATGATCAGTTTAATTTTAGGAAGGGGAGTGGTACGCGCGATGCCACTATAGTAATAAGATCACTAATTCAGAGGAATATAGTATAGAATAAAATCAGGATGTATTTGCCTGTTTCGTAGATTTCGAAAAGGCGTTTGATAGAGTGAATAGGGAAAATTAATAAATATATTGCAGAAAATAGCAGTAGATTGGAAAAAAAGGAGGTTGATTCTCAACAGGTATATGTCTCAGACTGCTAAGGGGCCAGTAGGGAACGGAGAGTCCGGATGGGCAGTGTTAGGAAGATATGTAAGGCAGGGTTGTCCATTATCACCGGTGCTGTTCAAGGGGTATGCGAAGGAAATGATTAAAGAGGCATGAGAAGAACAGGAGATAGAAGTGAAAGTCAGCGGTAAATTCGTAAAATAAGTTAGGTTTGCTGATGGCCAGGCTCTAAATTGTCAGCCAAGGGGTTGCAAGCATTGCTAAATGAAATGGAAGTTCGGTGCGCTAGACATGGATTAGAAACAATATAAATTAAACAAAAGTTAAGCGATTTACCAGGAAGACAAAAATTAGGGTTAATATTAAAATAGGAGGAAAAAAACTATAGCAGGTGGAACAATTTACTTATCTGGAAAGTGTTTGGGAAAATTGTCAAAGTAGTAGGGATGTAAGGAGAAGAAATGCTCTAGGCAAAGAGGCTTTCATAAAGAGGAGGGAGTTGGTAAAAGGGACGCTTAGTAAGGATTTCAAGAAACGGCTCGTCAAAACTTCGATATGAAGAATAGTTATGTAAGGCGTGGAAACAGTCGCTGAAGCAGGAAGACAGACGATGATTGGAGACTTAGGAAATGGGGGTGAGGAGAAGGATGGAGAAGGTGAAGCGGACCGAAAGGAAAACAAATGAGAAAGTGCTAGGCGAGGAATGGGGATTGTTGGGAGGAATCATAATGAGGCTGGAAAAATGAATGAAAAGCGTATTGATCGGAAGTGGGCTGTGCAGGAAAGAGGAAGCATGAAAAAGAGGGAGTTGGGGAGGTGAATGAAGTACGATGCCCTGGGGTAAGCGTCCCCAAGTGACGTACGATTAACACGGAATATTTCCGCGTGGAAAAATTTGCCAATTCCAAAGCACATCCCGCAGAAAGGACCAGTGGTCAAGTGCTCAGCTAAAAATATTGGAAAAAATTTGCGGGATTTGGATGGTGCGATGGGTAACTTACTGGATTCCCGCATAGAAGGCCCGGCTTCGAATCCCAGAGGTGGCAGATAATTTTCAGTGGTATCCCGATCCTTAGTTGAGGTGCTTAGTGTAGAGCACTTTAAGTGAGCACGCCGTACGTCGGATGGGACATTAAGCAGCGGACCCCTTGGTACCTTTCGATATCAGTAGGCTAATGCCGACACCGGGTTTCTCTTTACATTCATCCTTTTCTGTCCATCCTTAATGGACACGCATGACCTCAGCTGTCGGTCGTCTCCCCTAAAACTACTACTACTAGTAGAATGAATTTTAATGGTAACAGAGGGAGGCTATAGGGACACTTTTTACGTAATACTAAGCGGGTATTGGAACATTATTTAAAAGCATTTCATAATCAGGAGGGAGGGAAGGTGTTTGGGAAAGGCGGCCAAAACATGTGTGATTCAATGCGATCACATGGAAGGCCACTCGCCTCATGGATGAATAATTTCACCGCGAACTTACCATTCCGCAAGTGGGCGGAGCAAATCTTCAAGTCTCTCTGCGACCACTCTTTTTAAGTTTTTGGCGAGCTTAAATGTTGGTTGGGTTAAACATTAAACACAATCCAAGCGGAACGCAGCCCTCGGCATGAACGGACGGTAATGCAGGATTTCAGTGAGGCGAGGTCGATGTCCCCAAATCCCTGTCTCTTCAGCCCATATCATCGCCCACGGATGAGGCGACTGACACACGACGGCTGATGCAACGGCGATCCCCGGGACGGACGCAGATTTTAATAATAATAATTCGGCTTCATTCGGGATCGGGATTATTGAGATTGAGACTGTGGCAGTCCCTTCTCCCATCTAACCCATCGCCAAATTCATTCGATGAAAATCTAATGACATTTTAGAGCTATATATCATTTAAAAAAACTAGATAATGACAATCGGCCTACAATGAACATGCATGAGTATAAATAGTGTAGACAGATACACGTATGCACAATTGCGGGAAAAGCGTAAGAATAAGTCTTCTTTCCTGGACGAAAAAATCTACCGCAGAAAAACACCCACACATGAAGGGGAGAGTGAAAAACACGCGAAAACCTACAGAGAGATAATGGTAATGTTGAAATATACTAAATTTAAAAAGAAGCAATGTATCAAAAATATAAGAAGAAACAAAGAGAGAAATGATATAGGAATATAAATGTGCAGAAGATTTGTTAAAATAAAATTACAGATTAAAAATAAAAAAAAAGAAATATCAGAGAAATAAAAAAATGAAAGAAAAAACATTACCGCAAAACGATTAAATGATAGTCAAAAAAATGATAGCATAAATAAAAGTGAGATAAGGTGAGTCGTGGGTATGGATTCAGCCACGCCTCATTTGGCGTAATTTTGATTAGTGCCATTTCGTAACAGTTCAAAATGGTCTTCATGGAGCTGATACATTTTTTTCCACTGACTGTGCGAGCGTGGAAAACACGGCACAGCGAACTTCGCACTCACTTTACTTGTCAAACATGTGAGTTGGATGTGCGAGGCACAGCATGTTGCTGATATATATTTTCCGTCTTGTATTAAATATGCAGTCCTTATTTTCGGTGGCAAGAAACCCAGGTCACGCCCAATGAAAAACGTATATTGA
The DNA here is from genome assembly GCF_022747635.1 of Hetaerina americana. Classification (NCBI taxonomy): domain Eukaryota; kingdom Metazoa; phylum Arthropoda; class Insecta; order Odonata; family Calopterygidae; genus Hetaerina; species Hetaerina americana. Next base: position 1,821,353 of record NW_027286292.1, on the reverse strand, counting down.
AAAACAAAGCACTCTCCTTTCCAGTATGAATAGCTTTCATGAAGGATGGCCTCCGACCATTCTATTCATACAACCTAACATCCTACTCTACAGTGAGTCCCTCTTCATCTCGGTGTACTTCCTTCCTCCCTTCATCCTGTCCAACAGCCCTATTCTCTTCCTACCCTTTCCTAGTTTGCCTAACATTCTATACTCTATCACTTTTTTCAACATCCCACTGCCGATCAATAATGCCCATCCCACGGCCCACTTTATCCATTTTTTCCGCCTCTTTAGGATTTCTCCCGACAATCCCCTCTCCTCCCCTTTCACCATACCTACCACTTCCTCATTTGTTTCCCTTTCTGTCCATTTCACCTTCTCCATCCTTCTCCACACCCACATTTTAAAAGCCTCCAATCTTCGTCTATCCTCCTGCTTCAGTGACCATGTTTCCGCGCCGCACATAACTACGCTCCATATCAACGTTATGACGAGGTTTTTCTTACGCGCGCGCGACATCCGAAGCCATTAGTCACTGCTCAGCTGCGGACGATAGTCGATGGCGGTGGCTGGCACCTCTCAGCCCGGTAGTGTCCAATTATTCAACTGCTTTCCAGCTTCCTGTTTCCAGGGTAGAGGCATTGATTAGAGTATTAGTGTTAGTGAAATAATTAATTATTTGGGCAGAATTAATCACCATGAATTGATAATTCGGAAGAACAACTTTCAAATTCGTTTTATGGCGTTTTTCCTTCAATGCCCGTAATAAGCTGCGGACTTTTCCTTCTTCGGTTTGCCCTCGGCGAAATTCTAAGATACCCTCATCCACCTTTTTCTTTGCCGCCCTCGCCTTCCTTTACCGTGGAAGTATTTATTTCTGGCTATTTTCACCAGCCTCTCGTCCCATCTGAGGCTTACATGCATACGTGTTCGTTCCATCGTTTCTTTCGTTTGTGTACTCACTCGCTTATATTCTTCATTTATATTCTTTATTAATTTACGCCACCTTCTGATGTTTACATTAATATCCCTGTCTAGTAGAGCCTATCCTAAAATACAGTCATTACCGTTGTCTCTAAGAGTTGGTTCGTTTTTGATGTGCTTGGTCCTGTTTTGTGATGTTGTACGTCATAACGGGATGGCCGAAGACTTATGCTTACTTTGTGGGCAATTTGGTAATCTGTTTAAAGATAAACACGATTGTGGGGGAAAATTTAAGGATTGTGGATGTGGCCTTGACGGAAAAAACCCCTTGCACGAAGTCACACACAGGAATGGAGTATGAAAAACCAGCGCAAACTTACCGAGACAGCCAACGAACGGATATGTAAATATCCGAATTTATCATAATAAAGGTGGACACATTGAAATGAGATGAATTTGAAAATTTCAAAATAACGATACAACGTTTAAATATACACAAATATACAAAATCCAACGGCTATAGTCCTTTCTCCACGAAATCGCCATGCATACTTCTCATTAATTTTTGATATTAATGAATATTTCCATTACTTCGGGATTTTCTGATATGGCACATGACTGCGACTCGTCGAACATTCTGAATGCCTCATTTGGTTGCAACCTCTGCCACACACCACACTGGTGGCATGCAGGGTATCATTTAGATGCAGGAAAGCAGTCAGGCAATTAAATCGTTATGCTCCATTTTTCTCCGTAAAAATCGAGTAACCAAGCATTTAAGTCATCCGTTGTGTCACGGAGAAAGAAAAGGAAATTGCAAATTATTACCGTGGAATAAGCTCTATTAATCATTAACGTGGTGATATGTTTTTGAAACTGCGTAACAGTCACTGCTTCCACCAGAGCATATTATGTTTAATTTCATAGCAGGAGAAGATTTCATTTTGTTCAAACGATATGGAGAACTGAACCGAATGCGAAACCGAACGCACACCAAGAATTAAGGCTAGCTTTCCTGGCCTAAGCTTCGTCGGCAAGAGGCTTTTTAATCGAGGGGTAGTTTTAGCGGAGGCGACCGACAGCTGAGGTCATTTGCACCATTACGGAAAGGAGGAAGGGTGAAGAGAAACCCGGCGTCGGCATTAGCCTACTCTTAACGTAAGGCGCCAAGGGGTCCGCAGTTAAACGTCCCATCCGACGGACGGCGTACTCACTCAAAGTGCTCTCCACAAAGCACCTCAAGTAGGAATCGGGGTACCACTGTAAAATATCTGCCATCTTCAGGATTTGAAGCCGGGCCATTTCGATGGGAAGCCAGTACGTTAGCCACCGAATCATTCCGATCGGCGCTTTTTAATCGAGCTTCCATACGACGCGCAAGCATGGAAATGCTGGAATACAGTTTAGGAGTCAAAGGTTAGCCGGAGAATCTCTCGTGCGAGTGAGTGTGCGTTAGTCATCGGTCTCACAGCCGTCTGTGCCGAGGATTCACAATGGATGCGAATTTGGGACGAGGACATTCCATTGAGGCTTTCCCTCTTGCGTCCCATGCCTCTTCTACGATATTTGGGCATTTGCACAACCCGTTCCAAGAGGATTACGGGCGCCTTAGATTTTTTTTCGACTTTCGATTCCAACCCTCGAGGAGAGTTCTACCCACCCAAGCCCAGCCCACTCGCCTGTACCGTGAGTTAGGCTCAACTCAGCCCACGGTAAGGGATCGGTGCTGTTCGGCCCGCCCAACCCGTGTGAGGCCATTCGAACTCTCACGTGCGCATTTCGCCTCCTATTCCGGCCCACCGACGATTGTGCAGGCATTTGAAGTGGGCCTACAGCTGCGCATGCGTGGGCTGCACGCGGACCGCTGTGAGCCTTGAAGCCGAGTCCTATACTGATGCTGCCTGAGCTGCCCTGATGGCTATGCACACCCCCCCCCCCCCCGACGGCGGTCTTCCTCTTGGCACGCGTGCCACTGGCATCCACTCATTCACCCATACACATTCTACTCCAAACATGAGAGAATAATAAATGGCCATCTTATAATTCTTACGTGAAAACTGATACTGACCTCGCATTGCCTAACTTAATCGGCCGTCCAACTACGATGATAAGGTAAAGCACATGATGCCTTATATTGTTTTTTCAGTTTACAAGTTTAGATTCGAAGTCGACTTCCATGCTTAGTAATGCACAAAATAACGGGCATCAATTACATTCTTCGTTCAAAGCCTCGCGAAAGCAGGATTCCTTGCTGTCCCGACAATAAAAGTCTGAGCTGGAGAAACTATGGATTTCTTACCAATTTTATTTTAAACAAAAACTTCTGTTGAAAACTACCCCACAGATCCATTTGTACTGTCGGGACCGTTTAAATTCTCAAATATTTATTGCTATTTATTTTTTAAATATTATTATTGTTGCACAGTACCCTACAATCACCGCTAGATGTAATAGAAATGACTTAAGTACAAAACGTGTTTTCGTTTAAGTCCGTCCTGTTTCGTTTTGTTATTTCTGTGTGTGTTGACGGGTCCCTGGCATAGGAATAATCCTTATAAGCCCTGAACGAGTGAGTACTTGTGAATCGCAAAGGTCCCTGTTTTCGAACACACCCGGGTGATTGAGTGAATGAGCGAAAGTGTGAGTATATCCATTTTGTAATTTTGCATTCATCTGTGTGATTGACGGGTCACTGCCATGGGAGGGATCCTTGTAAACCCTGAACGAGTGAGCGAGTGCGATTCACAAAGGTCTAACACACCCGAGTGATTGCGAACGTGAACTTTTTTTATTGTTTTAATTCCAGTGTGAGTACAATGGGTCCCTGGCATAGGAGATATCCTTGCAAACCCTGAGTGTATATGTGAATGCGATTCGCGAGAGTGATGGTCATTCCTTAACACACCCTAGTGATCGAGTGGTTGTAACTTTGTTTTATCTTTATTATTAATTTTGCCTTTTTGTGTGTAATTGAGGAATACGTGGGCCACTCTTTCCCATGCACACCCAAGTGACCTAGTGTGTGTTCCCTATCTTTCCCCTTACTTGTAGCTTTGTTTTACCTCCCCCCCACTTTACAAACCTAGTTCCAGTAGTAGTAAAACTCCACGTAGTTTTCATTCATATGTCATCGATTCAGTAAACCGGCTCAACGCCACGGCGAACGCCGCCATGGCGTAGAGCATTATCACTGAACAATTGTAGAGAGTAATTGGTATTGTGCCCTCATTCATTTAATATTATATTCATATGTAGTTGAAGATGCTACCTAATCATGACATCAAGGCATCGAATTTATTTAGGCCTGTTTTCTTTTAATGCATTTCAGCAGCTTTAATGCTAACACTTTACCTAATGATAATCTCAAATACTACGACACAATGCGAACGCTGGATGCTGGGTAAATAGAAACCATTATTAGGCTTAGGTTATGATGTTTAATGAAATGCTATGTGGGGTTTATAATAACTGTAGCGGTGCTTGAATCCTAAAAAAATCCACGACATTGAGTGGTAGTTTCTCTAGGGCCATTCACATACAAAACGTACCTTAGACAGCAGACTGATTTGCATACAAATAGTCTTATTTACAATGCCGGATAATGGCTAGAATTCTCCAAAATTGGTGCTCTGAATGTCATTACTGGAACACATCTCGGGTTTTTCTTCAAACTTCCTTAAAGGCTAATGAGGGCTAGATTTCTCCTTAACCATCTCATTCGCTTTTTTGCGTCAATTTTAAGCGATAACTCAGTGAAGCTCTTGGCGAAAGCTCCACTCCGCGGATAATAATAATAATAATTCTCGGCACGCTCGTTATCCTCCATGACATTATTGCCTTACCCATACGCAGAGACCGTTTTCATTCTATTGAAAAGTTGAGGGGACTGTGCTAACCTACATTGAACCGTAAAAATGGTGAATTTAGAAAGTTCGCAATAAAGTCGTGGCCTAAGCTAGCTGTTATAAATTACGCACTCATAAATTACGAAATGTGGACTGTATAAGTTTCTTAAAATGTATAAATGTGTCAGATTAAGACTTCTGAGTGACATTTGCTGAGAAAATAATTGGATTTTCTGAGTTTTTAAAACTATAAGATTAGGAAATGATAACAAGTTTTAATCTTTTATTTTTCGTCACATATTGTGGTTTATTTTTATTATTCTTTGACAGTATTTCCTCTTTTTACGAGGGTGAATCATTCTGGCCATGTCTGCTTACCTTAACCCCACGTAAACTAAACCTGTAACTTTCCGCTACTGTGCTCCGCTGGCCGAGTTGAATCAATTGAGATGCATCCTGCGTCAAGCAATCACCCGACATCGAAAATGTTATGCATCGATGCATATTTATCCATCCTACAGCAATTGGAAAACATAAAAATATACACAGATAACACTAAGGACTGCGCAATGGGTGTCGGAAAACATACGAAAAAGCCGAGGTGGGGAAATATGAAATTCATGTTTTCTTTCCAAGATCACAAACGGCATCATATGCATCGGCTCGCACGACTAAACCGTTCGCTCGCGCCAAAGGTTTTCATGCACCGCGGGCGATGCGAGGGAGATGCATGCACTCGGTCGCCGTATTACGAAACCGAGAACGGAGAAGGCATCCGTATCCGAGGGCATGAGTCAGGCGGGGCAGGACGAAAATCTCCACCCCTCGGCAAGCGACGACACCCGTGGCAAAGGAGCGCTTGTCATCCGGGAGCATAAATGGGGCTTCCCGTCGTCAGCGACCAGCCTCGAGCCTCGGCTCGCTCGGGACTCCTTCGGCGGGCGCACGAGGTGTAGGGAAGCGCCGAAGTGCCTGGAACCCCCGGGTCCAACGCGGCGAGAGCTAGGTGATTGTCATTCCGCGCTCATGCATGTCATACCTGCGCATCATTACTATCGTTGGCCTAATGTTAAAGGAAGGTTAGTTTTGTACGGGCACAAACTCAATATCGCTGCACTTCTTATCTCCGTTTAAGAAGACACAACCCGACATGTATGTAAATTACGTGCACGTTAAACCGTTCTTCAACTCCGCACACTTCCTACCTCCGCTCATTCCGTCCACAATGCCTATCCTTCCCAAACCCCTACCGCACCTACCGAACGTTCTCTAACATCTATCACGTTAAAAAATCTCGCCGCGTGTGTGTGAACGCCGGAAAAGTATTTACTCATTTCCATTCAGAGGCGCAGGCACGCTCGTTTCGTCCTTCCAGACGTGGTCTAGCACGTGATCCCGTTCCATTTCGCTCGTCTCTCCATTCGAATGAATTTCACTCAATCTTTAGAATGTTTTTCATTATCGCTCTGCACTCTGGCCATAATTGGTCTTTGTACTCATAACGGTTCTCGCAATATATACATTTAAAGAGAATAGATGAACTGAGTGTGCTAAGAGAAAATAAACGGATCAAATATAGTCATTGACCGTTTAAAATTCAAAAATTTGTAGAGGCATTATTCATTAACAAGTTTCAGGAATGCAATGGATTATGAGAAATAGTTTCACGTGGATTTCCTTCTTGGACTGCGTATCTTGACGCTCCGAAGTTATGACGTCATTCCTGCCCTTTTGTTAACAGCTGCTTCCTTCCCGTCACATGTCTTAGCAGCTAAAGCTGTCTGCGACAGCAAAAACTGCCCCACTTGACTAACGGGCGTTATAATGTGTAGTCTTATCCTGTGTAATCCCATTATGAGTAATTTTTATCCTAGTACACGTTAATAGATTTTCCGGTTTTGCAGATGATTTGGCAGCCAGAATGATTAAACCACAAGTAAATCATGTATATTTGCTTACTATCTATATATTCATGATTACCATTTGCTATGCATGCGTTCATGTCAATGCGTGCATAGTGTTCCACCAATTAGTGGGATTTGGAACCACGTGCCTTCCGTGTTAGTTGTGAGAAAACTATTAAATTGAGTGACAAGCCATCGCATCAAAATTACTCAAAAAATCCTTTCCAAATAAAATAATTATTTTGTGCAAACTATACGATGCATTTACAATTTCGTACATTTTTTATTCAATTGAAAACATACATTTCATTGGAGTTTACTTAATTACTGTCACTTAGCTATAGTATTTCCTCTATGAGGTAAAATACAGTGACACCACGAATTACAATAATTAAAAAACATATCAATTTAAAAGTAACTATTATTATAATATTAATACCACCTGTAAGTAAAAAAACTTTCGTTGTAAATGACTGCAATAGTTTTAGAGCTAATATTTTTTAAATTCTATAGCCTCGTCTTGTTCTAAGCAATGGGTTTAAAAAAAAATACAATTCGTATCTCGAAATTCTAAAAGTATTTTGCACCCGCTCAAGAGGGGACAAGATGCCTATTTGAGGGCTGCGTGTGCTCTGGCATTGGAAGTGGATCAATTATTCGCTTGACTCACATCTTTGTTGATCGATTCCCTGAGGCCCAGACGCGACTTCTACAGGCACCATTATGTAGAGCAGAAAAGCCCGTGGAGCAATTCTCAAAGAGGGAAATGTGGCTCGCCTGAGGAGAATGGGTATAGCCTTCATCTCCAGACCGCTCGCGGCCCACCCACGCATTAATAATACACAATACCTTCGCCCTCGCTGTTTTTGCGATCCCTTCGGGCGTAAGTCGATGTCCCGAGCTTGACTCATCCCTGGGCGGCTGCTTATCGTGCTAGCAAATAATGAGTCGATGCTCTTCACTTGAGCAAGATGACCTCGTTCCCGGATTGGATGGCAACCCCGGGTCCGATGCATGGACGCGCAGTATCAAGTAGGAATAGTTAATGACGGTAAATGGTCGATGGTGCACTTTTACGCAAACTAGCTGGAGGTGTAAAGAAGTTAAAATGCTTGATTAAAAATTGCCGTATATTTTTGTGGAAAACTAACTAAGTTTTTGGTTCACAATGCTCGCGGGGGATGAGGTGAACAAATGATTTGAACGGAAATTGCCTCAAAACGGAATATCTGAGCGGAGTTTTCGTTTACTGAGGGATTCTCTTTGAAGTGGGGAAGGGAAGGACCGTCCTTCGACGTTGTATACCAAGTCAAGCGTAACGAAGAGATCGCCCGGAGATTATTTCACTTCCTGCCAAACCTATGAAATCAGAGCAATGCATACATTGCTGTGCCTATGATTAATGCGGTTTTAAGTTAAATTAAAAATAAATTGATCAAAAAGAGAGTGATTTTTTTCTCTCATAAATAGGGCACGAACTTATTAGCTTAATTAGCTTATTTTTTTTACATCTTGGTCCATAATTCACAGTCATTTTTGATGCTGCAACTAATGTAATTCCATCGAGTGTAATTATATTGAAAAAGACTTTACTTTTGGGCATTCTACCCCATCACGATGGCCCTCTTGCTCAGGTACTTAATTTAAATTACATTGTCTCATACAATTAGTTTTAATTAGCCTCCCTTTTTCTAAATCCTACATAATTTTATTAAATGCCATTTTATATTGATTCTGAAGAAGACAAAATAAATACATATAAATATATATATACATACATATATAAACTCATGTAGAGTTTTATAACATAGAAACACAAAGAAAATACACTCACATATATAGTTTTGACGTTTCGACGGCTCGACCGTCGTCATCAGAAGATGATGACGACGGTCGAGCCGTCGAAACGCCAAAACTACATATGTGAGTGTCCTTTCTTTGTGTTTCTATGTTTTAAAAATCTACATCTGTGTTTTTATATATTTGTGAGTCGCCGAAGAGCGTTCCATTTCGAAGAAATTTATATATATATATATATATATATATATATATATAATATTAAATCTTGTAACTAAAATAATCAAGTATTAAGATAGTTATTACATAACAATAAATGTAATTAAATATGAGTTTTGAAGGACATCTCAAGGAAACCATAAAGTGCACTCTCCCGAAAAGAAAGTCAGGTATTTTTGTGGTAAGATTTCGATTAAAATTCTGAGAAAATCCTGTGCCTTATGTCATTAGTGATATCGCAAATAACTGCCACATTTCGCCCTTTAGAAATTTTATGACCCATTCTAAAGAGAAACTTTAATGGAGGAAAAATAATTTTATATCTTGTCTTATACATAGCAATTACTAATGATGAGAATTTCTCTCCCTACTCTCGAAATTGTCCATGTCCTTTTTTCCCTACCATAAAACGTGAGCTATTTGCAAAATGCATTAATCCTTCCAGAGCCTACTCCTTACATAGGGTTTTATGAAAACATTTTTTTAATTAATAGGTACTCAACCATTTTAAGCGCGTAGAAATGCATCCTTTTCTTGAAATAGATAAATGTATGGAATAACACGGAACAAGTTTTGAATAGAAAGATATCGTCATTGCATTAAAGAAAGTTAATTGGAAGCATTTTGTAAACAAACTAATGGCAAAAAAAACTCGCAGAAAATTTTCTCAGGAGAAAAAAATGTATTCAAACCAGGTCAGAGGTGGAAATTATTGTCATCAATTTGGGGAACGGAAAACAGAGCATGAGGATTCGAATGTTTAGGATAATTCGATATACGCTAAAAGATCAATAATTGAACAACATTTTAGTGGAAAGGACTGGGTAAGTACTACTAGGTGATCTCAAAAATCGTTTGTTTTCCGCAAATGTGGGAAATTAAAATCAGCTTATTTACATTTCCTTATGTCAGCGTTTTGGAAACCAGTTGGAAAGGTTTTGTGGCAAATTCCATTTCCAAAGAAAGTAAACAAAATTGTGAAATAAGAGTCCCAAATGGTGACCATTTACCACCGTTGAGAAGGTTACTAAATTTCATTTTTTAAACCATTGCCTCCATGAAATATTCGGCAGCGTATTTTGTTTTCCAAAATCAATTTGTGTTGCAGTGCTTTTATATTGAACGCATGCATCTCCTCATACGCTCTAATACCATTGTTATTGTACTCATATTACAGGAAGGAGCTCATACGAGGCCATGGGACGTTACTACCATGCTCCCGTGAGACGTCATTTAGAATATGCATGTAGTATCGTACATGAGATCAGACGGAGAAAGGTCTCAATCGAGGCATTGAGAAGGTTCAGCGCAGGGCAGCCCATTTCCTTGAAAGCAATTTCAACAAAACGATATGCGTCAAAGAATGGCTTCTGGAGCTGGGCCGGGAATCATTAGAACAAGGACGATTGAGTTCTAGATTAAACTTGTTGAATACATTCAGAGCCAGTTATTTCAGCGCCGAGGTCTTGTCCATTATTCGTATTCCAACACACATTGATCATTTGGATCAATACAAAATTCGAGAAATTGTCGAGTACTTGTGTCTACCAGAACTAATAGACACAAGGACTCATTATCCGACGGGGTGGTAACAAAAGATGGCTAGGGAGTGTTTCCAACATGCACTACGTTAATGGTCCCACTCGGTATGTTTGGAGGGAACAGGAATTCCACCTGACACTCGCAGCGTGTAGGAAATAATCAGTTTTACTCAAATTCATGCTTTTTAAATTAATCTCGTGCATTTAGTTGGAAAATCCCTTCCCGCTTAACTGATTTGAACTAATTTTGTTTCTAAAATTCATATACGTGTGCACCACCAAGTACGTCATTTTCAGGAATTTTCAGATACTAGAAGTATTTGGTATAATAGTAAAAGAGCTTCAATTGCAATGCAGCGAAAAAAGAATTATCCGTTACCTCAGCGAGGATCAGAAAACACTCAAGCAAATAAAAAACAGGAATGATGAAGGCTCCGGGGGACGGTGATCAAAGGCCTGAAGTGCAAAACAGCCACGACTAAAAAGCACAACTGTTAGAGAAAGTATGATGGAAGCTGAGAGAAAGATGTGAAAGCACTAGGATAGAAAGAGAATGAGATTCTCGTGAACTTAATCCGGGAGAGTTTCCGTACGTTGCGAAAACCTTCATCCACAAAGGCAAATATTTTTAAATATTTTCAAACTTTACAGTTTTATTACTTGCACTTTTGGGACCTAACCTAAATAAAGCCACGGCACAGCGACGATTTTAACTGTAAAATAAACCATGAAGAGTTTTCTCTCGTCTCACCCTGCTTGAGACGACGCGGGGTTGCGGGGTTTTGGCTGCAGAGTAAAGGCTGGGCGTTTCCTCTTTTAAGTGGACTTTATGTTGAAAAACGCTTTCATGCCATTTCCCGACAAAGTCATGCCACAAAAATAAACCTGATTTTCTTTTCGAACGATGGCACGCTTGGTTTCCTTGAACTGGGCGAGCCTCAGTTCCAAAAGTTTCTGGATGCAACTAAGGATTGTAGGATATGGCGATGATGACGGTGAGGTATATAATAATATTTCTGCACACATGGTCGGTGCCCTAACACCCTCCGACACCCGCCCTTACGGAGGCTTTCGGGGTGTTTTGTAGATGTGGATACGAAAGGCCAACCACCATACTTTGTCAGGCCGTGTAGAACTGGAAAGAAAGAAGGGGAAAGTTCTATTGACCCAGGGTCATGGAACTTGACGTCCCCACCCCTGGCGCCGCAGGTAGATAAAGCGATACTCTGCGGCTGGCGGTGTGGGGCTTCGAGCCTTTGACGGAGGTGGAAGGGTTGAGCAGTGCAATGTGAGAAGGTTGGAGAGTGTTTTATCATTTCTACATAAATATCCCGCGATTCGCCAGCAAGGTGTGTGGCAGGGGTTGCAAGCACCAGGTGTGAAGGGTGACTAATAAAGGAGGATATGGGAGGGGATGGGATAAAATATTCAGTAAAAACTACCAAATAAGGTGCAAATTTGTTTATGTAAATACTGGAGGGAAGCATAATTCAAAAAAAGTTTTAATTCACCTAATACATTAGGTATTTTTTACATGAAAAAAGGAAAAAATGAACCACAACCATTTATACGACACACGTCCATCATAATAAGACGGATCATGCAGAAATGAAAGTTTTGCGCGAAACGTTCAATTTTAAGGAAGATGCGGAAATATGTATTAATGTAAATACAACATTTCTCCCGCCGCGACATTTCACCCGGAACGGCGTTAATATTACCTTATTTATTTTCATACATGATACGCTTCACGCCGATCCTTTTCGGGAAGGCACTTTAAAAGATAGTTTGCTTTTATATAATGAGGGAAAAATTGTCACGCTCAATAATTTCTTCCATATGCTCCCGTCCGAGCAGTCTTCTTTCGCCTCTGTCGCATTCAGGATATGCCATACTGCATGCTCTTCTGCTCCTCAAACTCATATTATCTGTTTATCTTCGACCACCCTCGTTCTGCGACTTTCTCAGACGCCCTTCCTCTCTCTCCCTCTCAAATTAAAACCTCCTCTATGATTTTTTGATTCAAATCTTTTCTCTCAGCACGAATAATGAATGTAACTACTATTACTTTCCTGTTAATTAAGGAAAATATTCAGTTATTCACGTTTTTATTTTCTAAATAACTTAACCCGAAAGAAATCATGGCTTCACGCATTTTTATCGCAGCGAGAAACTTGAGCTTGGGGGCGCTTCAGCGTCCCGAGTCTCGGTCCCTGTGCGCTCATGCGGGCCAGATCCTAGCATTCCCTGGTAAAATTCGCGTTTACCCGGCTCACACGTATAATTCCATTCTCACTCAATCGGGACAAAATTGATTTTCTTCTTTTAGGGGACCAGCCTCACATTGACCACCCAGGGGCGATTATATAATATGCAATATATATAGACATATTTCTAAATATTTCCCTAGCTTACCGTGCTTAATCAGATGTTTTTAAATTAGCTTAAATTGCCAATAGAAAACCGTCATTATACATCAAATTCCGTTATACACGATCCATTGCATCGTTCTATTCATTTACTATTGTATGGACGCGTATAGTTCGATGAATTTTGGCTGAATTCTTGAATCCAATTCACAGCGAACTATAGCCTTCGATTGAGGATTAATCAAAACTACCTAGGGGAAAAAATAGTGAATATAATTTCGTAAGAAAAAATTATCAGCAAATAATTGGTGCCACTTCGTAAATAATATCTGTTTTTGTCCAAGACGCCTTTAAAGGAGTAGTGTCAAGTGATGATTAATGTTTTCAAATAATTAATTTATCAAAATTGTTGATAGAATTTCGAAATCCTAAATGGGATGGATCAAGAAAATGCTACGCACCATTTGGTGCGTGCGTCAATACCTACCCCGAAACCCGCAGCTCAAGTGGCAAAAAAAAAGTCTGACGCAAATCAACACGAAAGAAACAGAAAGACTGGTCCGTGAGAGTGTTCTGCGCACGAGCTTCACGACCAATAATGGCTTCCGAATGGTTCAGTCGGAGCTGGTTCATTCAGAGCCTCCGAACACATGGAAAGAGTCGCTCGCCGAAGTGGAAGGGCTGACTCGTGTGGAAGACCCGAGAGGAATTCGTTCAGCAGCTATGCCGCGGGAGGACGTGATGTTTTATTACGCAGCATTACCCATCCTACATCTTTGCATTCTTTGGCTGGCCGAAAACTTCCAAGAGCGAATAAAATAAATCAAACTATATATGCCTTGACACGACACACAATTTGGAGATGAGATTAAGTGTGCAAGCCGTCCTGATGGAATGAAAGGGATTCAGCCATGTTTGCAAATTTTAGTTCTCGTCAAAAGGAAATTCCGCCTAAAATTTGCGCCAAAAGTTTCCACGTGGTGTGTCACGTCATGCTGATGGAACGCGACGGTTGTCAATGGGGCTGCGAGGATTCATTATGTTCTCCACTGTTCGTACTCATGTTAACGATGGAAGGTCGCATTCGGCAGCGAGCAATTTCTCATCGCGTAAGGGATTCGTATTATTGAAAACGTTGATAACTATTTCTTTTATTTATTGGACCCACGGAAATCCCTCTTTCTCAATCTCTCTCGGGTAAAACTTCATTTACATTCAAATCTCTTTATGCTGCCGTTCCACGCTTCGTTTGGAACTTTTTTCTGTTTTATGCACATCTTGGATCGAAATTCAAGAATCCACATCTCGTATTTGGAAATGAAATAAAAGTCGAAGGTTTCCTGGATGATCCTCCACAAACTGGTCAATCTGGTGATGTGGCAGGTTGGCGGTTCTTAAACCAGACCTCTTACTGACATGTAATTGGAGAAGGAACAAGCTGTCATGTAAGCGAAGCACCGGTTGATTCATGTCGCCATTCATCAGAAAATATTTCCCGTTTACACATTTATTCCGTCAGAAATTTGTGACCACATGCTTACATTCCGACCTATTCATGAGTTTCTCGAATAGCACTTACGGAAATGGAATATACTCATGCTGAACGAAAACTGAGTCGCAATTACTAATGTCTTTTCATGTTACGCATAACAGTAACATTCATTATTCATAAAAATCTACCCTATAATAGTTAAGCTATCCTGGATAGTCCTTAGCTGACCGTGTTCGTGAAAATAATTACAGCATATTATTTCCAATATATAGTACGTTTATTACTTTATTTTTGTTAAATGTCCATAAAATATGGTCTAGATTGAAGGTGAAAGACATTCAATTTTATTAGCAATGGAATCAAGGGACTAATTTTTCGGCCAGGGATAGATATTGCATGAGTTACAATAAGGTAAGGTGGTCACCATTACAAGTATAATGGAAAGAATGGCGGACTGACTCATCCTTGAGTATTTAACCAATTACAAGTGAAACTATGCAGCTCTTAGCTGGCTAAGACCCAAGAACAATCACTGAAACACTATTTTAATCTTAAGTTATTTTTAATTTTGAATAACTATTTTTAATGAAAACCCACATTTTATTGCGGATGACGTAAATACCTTAATTTGTGATGTCATCACTGGTAAAATCTAAAAGTGGAAAAAAACGAATCACGTTAATGACTACAGAAGGAAGTCGAACGGAATACATATATTTTTTTTTGGCAAACTATATTTATGGTGTCGTCGCACGCCACATCCGTTTTCCTGTGTTTACGTGAGCGGAAGTGTAGCCATTGCGGAGTGCGCAATTTTCAGTCAAATGATGGAAGCCCAAAGAAGGAAGAGCCCGCGCCGTATTTATCCTCTTTCAACATGAAATTGACGAGCGGCGTTCTTTAAGCAGGAGCGTGTGGGTACCGTACCAAACGGAGAGGATACCAAAACTAAAACAACTGTTGACCATGCTCGACTCCGCCCTTGAACTGCGGAGAAATTTCAGTCATCCAAACATGACTATCGATTTATATGGCTGCGTAGATTTTCGCGGCGGTGGCTTGAAGAATTCTGCATGTCCGGGTTTTATTTCTACAACAAGTTCTACAACAACGCGGTGAAAACCCGGACATGCAGAATTCTTCATGACTATCGATTTTTGACCAGGCATCCAATATGTGCCAATGAGTACCAATGTGTCTCTAATGAAACGGTTTCCTGGATAAGTGGTATACCAGCCAACGGTAGAGTAGTGGTGTAGGTTAGGTATTAAATAAATAATATAGGGATTTAAAGTAGAAATAAGATAGGACGCATTGGAAGTGTGATTTTATAAGAGAACGATTAAAGGCTAAGTGAGGCGAGTGCATTAACTATCGAACGGGTTCAACGAACAGTTTAGCAATCCCCGGGAATTGCGTGAAAGGATGTTCCCTGAAGAAGAACCGTGCACACGCAGGCAGCTGTCGGCGCTGAACCACGCTAGAAACAAGAAGACTAAATACCACCCACGATAGAAGCCCGCATATTGCAGAGGCGGGGACGAAAATGAACATAGCCGGCCGTATTAGGATGATTCTCCCGGCCGACATAATGCGATGTTCGACCGGAAATCGAGGGATCCGGGTTCGAGTCCTTGTCAACGCGAATGATTTGTACACTGCAGAATTTCTGCATTTACATGCACATCAGCGGATGCCTTCATTAAAAGTAACTGTCGCGGTATTTCCCCCAGCTCATTGAATTATTCTCATTACGTTTATGCATATCCATATTTTCCATAATAATAGTGAAGTCTCATCTACATCTACATAGAACGCTGCAAGGGCGTGTGGCGGGGGGTGCTAGGTCACCACCCGTAGTAGAGATAAAACCATATGCAAAACCAACAAATTCATGAAAATTTACACCCACAGAAGCGAATGTGATATTCATACGAAAACCTTTTATAGCGTACAATCTTACTTCCCGACTCTAAAGGGCAATAATTCTCCTGGTGGCATATTACACGGCAGTGGTTGAATGTGACTATGTCCCACTTTTCGTGCAACTGAATTCGTGGGTGGATTTAAATACTCAAAAAATAGTTTTCCGAAACATTGGGAAAAATTGTATCTTTGTTTGGTTTCATATCTTGTTACTGCTTTGAATGAGTGTGAGGAAGGGCTCTTACATTTCGTCTGGCAAATCATGGGAAGCAATAATGTTAATTGTATATTCGAATCCGAATTCAATAGAGAAAGAATAATGGTCACCTTTACACCTAAAGAAAGCCAAAGCAATGCTCAGACTTCAATTGATTGGAATACAGGCGTTCTTATTCGGGTGATCGATGCTTTAATAACAGTTTTGAGAAGAGGGTTTATTCTCCTTTCTTTCACTTTTATCTGAGCATCGAGTATTTGATTTCGGGAAAAGGACTATATTCCAGATGTCACTTGAACCTTTAAGGATAAGCGATCAAATCACCAAGTAGGGCAGAAAAAGTTAAGTGGACGAAAAGCGGAAGAGGGCGAAAAGGGATAGGCAAGGGTGGGGATAAGCGTAAATGTTAATGATAGTTTGGCGTCTCATTTCTGCTCGGTGTCACGGATCCTGAATGGAGAAACCCGCCGCCCCCAGCAGAAACACAGGCGATGTTAAACACATCGACCCAGCGAAAAACCGAATCTGGTCCCCATCAGTTCTCTAACATAGATTGACCAGAGATCTTATTTGATTGCGACAACCTAAAAACCCACCCCCGCCGAGCCATAAACTCTGCATCACGCCCAGTGCGACACCCGCCAACACTGCCGACCCATGACTCACCTCCAACCGACAACAGAGCTCGCCAATAGACACAAATACAAACTTCCGCTGCCTCAAAATCAGCCATTGCCCTTCCCATTCGCGTGCGATAAGGAGGGATCGGTTGGGCAGATTGTTAAACACGGCCTGCGTACGTGGACAAAGCATTCACGAATGCCTTATTTGGGCAAACCGCTGGCGGAGAGAGGTGGCATCTATCGTTCTGCACAATCATATAGAAACCAAAATTTTGTGTGAATCCTATTATTGTGTTTCAATGCTGATTTATTCTGGATAGACAGTGCGCATTTGACTTAAACTATGTTGTCTGTTACCTAACCACATAGCGATCTATCGAGAGGTTTTTAGGTCTTAGTTATAATTAGCTGTAGTCTAACGGGATTGGGTAGGTCTCCAATGGACCCTTTGAATACACCCGACTGTATTCCTAACCCTTAGTAACATAAAAAAATATATATCCTTAGATACCATACTACATACATCAACAGCTTGGTCATTGAATCTGATTTCTTTCTTCCTCCTTTAATTCAGTTCAACAGGTCAAGTATTTCCCTCCCTCTCATTCACTGTACCAGCAATTTCCCTTCTGTTACCGCTTGCAGCCTCCCGTTGCCTCTCACTGTATCCTGAATTCACAAGCTTTGACTGCTTCTAATTACTCCCAGCAGCCCTCTCTCTTCCCCTTGTAAGAAGTTTCGCTCATAGTTTGATAGAGATGTACAAGGCCGGCCCCAAAATTAGCATGATTTATTTTCCCCTGGGTAGATGGACAAGCGGCGGTTTATCTGGCTGATATCGAGGGAGGGGAGTCTCAGGAAAGGCTGGAGGTCAGTCGCAGTTGGCTCCCAGCCTTTGCGGAGTGGGGATCGTTCGTTTGCCAAACCTCTATAATGTGACTTCCTTACGCTCCGTCATGAACCGGTTATTGGAACAGCTCTACGCCATCAAATTTTGAAGTAAACTGGGCAAAGCCGGGAAAGAGACTCATGACATGCTCAAGGCAGCTTATGATAACGCCATGGGTAAATCGGGTGTTTTTGAGCGGCGCAAGTTGTTTCGGGAGGGTAGAGAAAATGTTGAAGACGGCAGACGTTCAGGACGCCCTTCGACCTCAAAAAGTGACGAAAATCTTGCAATAGTGAAGGATTTGTTGGACAAGGATCGCAGGTTTAATTTTTCGCATGAAGTCAGATGAACTTGGCATCCCTAAAAATGATGTCCATCGACTTGTGACCGATACGTGGGCATAAGAAAGAGGTGTGGGAAATTGGTGCGGCGACTGCTCTCGGACGAGCCAAAGCAAAATCGCATGCGAAAATGCCAAGAGCTTCTGGGCCATGTGAGGGAGACGTACGAGATGACAGATATCCAAAGTTTATAGACAATGCCTCACTAGACTTCTAAATCTTTCCCCGCCAAGAATCGTTGTTGAAACGAAGTCAACACGAATCGGGTTGAAGCGTTACAACAGACCGTGACGAGGGAGCTTTCAAGAAGGTAAACGAGACGTAGAAAACCCACTGGCAGCGATGTGTGGACGCACAAGGATGGGTGATACTTCGAAGACTTTTGAGTGAACATATTAATTCTGGCAATGCGTTTTTTTTATTGACTCAGTCCTTCTACTTTTGGGATAGACCTGGTATCCTGGAGCGGCCGGAGTCATAGTCGATTCGGTGAATTCGATTCGAAACTCACCTGAGAGACAACTCTACGTACGATAGACTTAAAGTTCCGTAATTAGATAGACTTGAAGTTCCGTAATTAGAGCGTACGCATGGATCAAGAGTAATTTGTAACTCATGTGATTTTATTGCTATTCATAGCTACCAATTCTAAGGAGGCTTTATGCTCTCCGGATCGTTGGAGTTGTGCTTCATAGTGGACGGATATGGAGTATGACATTGAGTGAATGAGTCTTGCGTAGTAATATCTCTACGCATACATCTTGCACATCAACACAATACCCCGCAAGCCTCCGCAAGGGCGTGTGGCGGGGGGTGTTAAGTCACCAGCTATGTATTTACAATCCCAATCATGTCACTATGCACAAATATTTGTTTGATCATGCACTCGAAAATATTTAATTACGCGAAAGAAAATACTTTCAATCGACAATATTCAATAACAGGATACGCGTATTCAAATCATGCTGAAGAACTGTTAAAAAGATGGGTCTATTGAATAAAAAAAATAATATGCTGCATATTGACAAAATATGTACGTGGTAAATTCTAATTATCTCCTACGCGATTGCTATTATGTCTGTTTTCATCTCTAATGGTGCGAGGAAAAAACGACATTTTAGATCTATCGGTTCAACCTTCTATCTCCTTGATTGTACGTACGTCATATGATCTGCCATAAAAAGTCGGGGCCTTTAATATATCTTCAACGTCCTCAGATAAGTAACCTCTAATTTACCCAGTAAATTTAAACTTTATTTAAGCCTGCAATCAACTAGTGGCTCCCATCCTAATTCGTCCAATAGTGTCGTGACACTGCTACCTTGTTCACTACAACTTTTCACAAACCTAGCTGCTCTACGTTGCACTCGATCTTGTTAATAAACAGGCCTACCTTGTGAGGATCCCATACACCCGCAGTATGTACAAGGTTGGACCTGACTAACGTGATACAACAAAGCTCCTTGACCCTTTCATTTAAATTCCCAAGTATTCTTTCAATGAATCCTAAATTTTTATTTGCTATTTCGAAAATTTCACGAATGAATGTGTTTTCCTCAGGACATATCCAAAGTTATTGTTACACCCAAGTTGTTGACCGATTCTACGATGTGGTTTCCTTTATAGTCTAAGTGGTTTCGTGAAATATTCTTCCAAAAATTTATCGATATACATTTATTCAAATTTAATTCCAGCTTCCATGCCTCGCACTTTTGTTGAATTTAATTTAGGTCGCTGGCTAATGATACTCTATCTTCATGACTGGATATTTCCTTACGTATCGCTGCATCGTCTGCAAATAGACGAAGTTTACTTGAAACCTGAGATCCGATGACATTCGTTTATAAAAGAAACAATAGCGGACCGATAACACTTCCTAATATTCGCTGATATAAAATGTTGACCCGAATAAAAGTGGATTAACGTAATTTTTTACCATAAGGTGGTGAAACTCATTGCACCTTTAGATTTCTTTTGAAACATTATCTAAATACATCTTTCGATATGTAATCACCTTCTTCCCTTGATTTTTGTTTTGGATTCAGCACTTTCCCGACGGTCACACGAGCTCGATTGTGCAAACACTCATGCTCAACATAATATGATGCCAAAAAAATAATTTCCTTTGAAAAGGTCACCATTCCATAGCAATACACAATAGTTTCATGTGAACAGATTGAAGCATGACTTATTAAATCATGCGATCAAACAGGAAGTATAAAGATTTAAATAATAAACTGGGGCCGGAAACAATCAGAGCAAAAGAAGCGTGGTGAAAGGCGCAGGGCGAGGATATGGGAAGTTTGCGAAGAAAGGGTGCAATTGGTGCGCTCTAATTGGAAGGCGAAAACACTATCTGAAAGTAAGAAGGAAAAATCAGCGCAAACAAATAAATGTACGCTAAGCAAGGAAAATACCATTTGAACCAGGGAAGATTCATGAGAGATGGAAGGAATTCATAGAGGTACCATACGGTTAAGACATTAGGGGAGCAAGGTTAGACATAAAAAGAGAATATAACATTAACGAGGATAATTAGGTCGAGAAATACTCGACTATGAGAGAGAAAGGGTATTAAGGGAGATGGAACTAAATAAGGCCGTGGGGGGAGACAACATTCCTACGCAGCTAATAAAAGGTTTAGGAAAATGACGGAGGAAGAGTTTTTATGGAATTATTCGCAGCATCTGTGAGGAAGGAATATGACCGGAAAACTTTGTGAGATCAGTGTCAGTTCCTATCATGGGAAGGATAGGATATTTTGGAAGGAATGAAGGGAAGAAAGAAGTATGCGGAATGGAAGAGGCACTTACTGTTGTGTCCTATGTCAGGTTCAGTTATTTGTTGTCCATCCAAAGCCTACCGTAACCGGTGGAATACCAATAATAAGTCTGGTCATGCATTAGGTCGCCTGCTAGGACAACTATTGTTTCTTTTATTGATTAATGATATCATTTCTCAGGTGCCCAGTGAACTTCGTCTCTTTGCTGATCATGCGGTGATGTAAATGGACATAAACAGCCAGGAAGATGGTGTATCATGATTTACTGACCTAAATGCGACCCTAAAGTGGTGCGACACAAGTGAACAAGAATTATATTTGAAGAAATGTTTCGTAGAATTTTCTTAGGAGGAA
This sequence comes from Hetaerina americana, assembly GCF_022747635.1. Lineage (NCBI taxonomy): Eukaryota > Metazoa > Arthropoda > Insecta > Odonata > Calopterygidae > Hetaerina > Hetaerina americana. The sequence goes on along the minus strand of NW_027286292.1, from coordinate 1,800,148 downwards.
GGGTATTTCACTCAAAAATGCTTATATCATATAGGAAATCAACATAACAAACGTAGAATCGGTAAACTATAACGATAAATATACACTATAAACTAAATTATAAAAACTATAACGAAGGACATGTCCTAGGGAAAACTAATTCCTGAAATTTGCGGAATAGCAAATAAAAAGTTAGGATTCATGATATGGATACTTAGGAAATTTAATTCGAGGTTAAAGAGTTGTGTTATTTTAATTTAGCTAGGTCTCACCTTGAGTATGCTGCGGGTGAATGGGATCCTCGCAAGGTAGGCCTGTTTGTTGAGAAGATCGAGTGCACCGTAGAGCAGCTAGGTTCGTATATCCTATTTTGGATAACCTTATTACCAAATTATTTTGCATGAACAAGTGTAAGTGGCTTCTTTCGTGTGAATAACTTTGTTCGAGTGCACCATCCCACTGATGCCTGTGAAGTGGTGTAGTAATTTTACATTCATGGCTGGTGACCTAAAAACCCCCCGCCACACATCCTTGCAGCGGTCTGCGTGGTATTGCCGATGTCTATGAAGATGTAGATGACCCATTAGTAGCCACTCACAGTCGGCTTCCGTTTGAGCTTTGTCATACCAACCATTCTTCCACTCTTCTCCGGATGATTTGTGGTGATAAAGTATCTTAGCTACCTGTATTACCGCATAACAATTAACGCTTAACAATTACATAATTATATCACATTTAGAGGATAATATCCCGTATACCCCCTATATTTATATCTAATCCCTTGAAGTAAACTTAACGTGTGAGATAGGGGTGCAATCATCATTGATACGCTCGGTTAAGTTGGGGAACTTCTAGTTTCAACAAAATCTAGTTAAAAAAAATGGGCTGCTTACGGAATTGTAAGTGAGTGATTTCTTCTATCATAATGGATGATGCATGCATGGCTGTTGACCCAACAGCCCCCGCCGCATGCTCCGTAGACGTAGATGTAAACGTTGATGTACCAGTCACTAACCTGAAGGTTGGCTGCAACTATTAGTAGGGGCCAGAGGTTGCCTAATGCAAAGCACAATGGGGGTGTGTAATTTACATATCTGGATAAGGGAGCCAGTTCTTGTTCCTGTGTTACTTATGTTTCCTGGGGAATCTGGTACGTATCCCAAAAATCGCACAGCTTGGGAGAAGCTGAAGGTGGCCAGAGGCGTCCTCCCGAAGCCCTGCGTTCTACCCATTGAAATATTACACCGCTTTCGCATTTACTCCATTTGCGTCCAACGCTCGTGGCCTCATCGTCAAATGTAAGTTGATTAATGAATAATTGTTTTTGTTCATGTAAACCACCTGGTTTATATTTTTTTAGTGGATCCCATGCACAGGTCTTTTTACGTATTCTTTTCCTTTGAAAACTCTCAGGCCCTTGCTGAAAGAATCTTGATGACCGTTTTCATTTTATCAAAGTATTTTTTCGCGTATCGAACTGAGCTCCTTTGAACATTCTCGATGTCATAAATGAAATTTGTGTCCGCAGGGTTCCCTCAACGGGATGCGTCCTCTCAAAAGTACTCCAGGTCACCAGTGTGCTCTGATTCGTAACTATCTACTGCCTGCCACGTGTTTTATAAAATTCAATGTCCTATTTCAGCGGTGGCGCAAATGTGGGAAATTCTTAACAAAAACGCGCCTATAACCTTATTTTTAAAAGCAAAAAAAAATTGACAGGAGATATTTAACCACATTTTTCACTTCCAAATGCTCTTTTTAGTTATTCGCGGCGTATTCTTATTGAAAACCTATAGTTTCTTCATAGAAATCCATAACAGTATGAAATACTGATCTCTGGATTTTCATGGATTTTGAGAGAGCATTCTAGTAACTATGATGGGCTTTTTCACGATGCAAATATAAAATTTGCTGCCTCTCACGTTTGAAATTGATTTTTGTACGTTTTGTATAGACAGTATCACGATAAGCCTTTGCATTCCACACCGCCAGAAGAAACCTCGCGCTGAGTCTGATCATCAAAATGGTTTACTGCATATGCGCATCGGGTGAAAATGGATTCGACTCAATCTCAAGCAACAACTTTTTCGCAAGTTGCCGTCTGCAAAACACTGTCATCGATGACAATGTTTTGTTGAAACTGGGTCATGTAGTAAAAAGATATACCTGGAAATGGGTACATAGCCATTTTTATCCGATATTCGTGATTTCCACCGGATTGCCAACCAAAATGTCCTGACTAATTTCTGACTGACACACCACGACCCATTGTAGTTGACGAGGTTCCATCACTTAGAACGGTTTTCTCGCCGTGGTAATTTCCCGTGTTCACCCAGGAGCGACGCTGTGTCAGACACACGAAGAAATCGCGAGAACAGCCGTGGAGGTGATTACCGAGGTTCATTTAACTTTTTGTCTTGAAGACAATTTGAAATGTGACGAGGATCATTGATCCCTATTAAATTCCAGTGCACTTGCGTCATCCGAAGTGGTCCATCCACCCACGTGCGTACTTCCACAGAGGAACAGAAACGGCTCTGGAGACGCTCTATCTCTTGCATGATTCTGAAGTGAACCAAATTACCTCTTTCGATTCGGCTCTTCGTGTCGATTTCACCGTGTTGTCATTTCTTTAATGACCTCCGGGGTAGAGGGTCCATTCCATGAGCAAGAGAGAGATTACCCTATTGGAGTCGCCTCGGACGCTGGGTTCTGTTGGGATGAAAACTAGAACGATGTGTCGTACCGAATATTTTGGCGCATGTAAAAAAAAATATTTGGGCATGACCTCTTCGATACGGCTACAAACAACGAAGTTATGATTACGTGTCGACAATCTTGAGGAGTGTGGAACTCGAATCGTTTGCAAATATCGTTGGACAAGCAGACCAGAGAGAAATGGAGCCGGTGGCACTTGGCACGTGGTACTTGAGTCTGTTTTGAGCACTACGTGTTAAGGATTATACTGATGGACTCGGCCAAATGAGTTTCCTAGTGGGAAAGAGAGAAGGGAAGAACCACCAACAACGACCAACGGGGAATAAGTAGACAAAGTAAAGGGTATTTCAATAAAAAAGCTATCATCGAAAACAATTGAATTATTGGCTTACAGAGCAAGAGCACGCATATATGTTCATATGATCTAGTTCATTAAAGACTGAATTCAAATATTTTACTTGAGGTTACCTCACTCCTAAACAATCTGCCATTGTGAAAATAATTTCGACTTTTAGTTTGTGCTCAGGGATTGTGATTCACTAAATTTATTTTGTATTTGACATTGTAAATTTCGAAATGTAATAAAGGCGGTGCATGGAAATGTGAGGAATTAGATGAACTAAATTTGATGTGCCACAGAATGGCAACGTGCGTGAGCACGGCTCTTTTGTTCCTAGAATCCAAACGTTATTTCCATTGATTACCAATTAGCGGTCCCCTTGACGCAGGGAAATATGTGCATAGAGCATTCAAACCAATAGCGTCGGACAATTTCGACTCTCCGACGATTCGAAAAACTTGTTGGACAAATGACGCACAAACTGATGATTCAAAATTGCTTCATTGTCTTCAAACAACAATTGTTAAATTTATATATCTGAGGCGTGAAACGAAATAAAAGGAAAGAAGCATCACAGAGGACGAATGACTAGGAGCTTCAATGGAAGATCAGGGAGTTTCGAAGTAATGAAAATATTGGCGCGTAGCTGGAGAATTGTTACAAACCAAGTCTCATGCAAAAATACAAACATTGATGATGGGAATGTCTGTTCTCCGTAAAATATCTGTAAATATTGTGCGGATCTCCCTTACTGACTATCAATTAGGCCATCGCGGATTTATTCTCCTGCGACGCCCAGACACGGCGACGGTTATTTCTCGTGTAACAAATGCAAATTAGCGGATAACGAGCGCAAGGAAAGTAATTTTTCCCTTTCAAGAGAATTTTACATGTCTAAAGGACTTGGTAAAACAAGTCTATCCACACTTATCACACCGGCTGACATTCGGGGTTGATCACTGTGGACTCGAATAACTGTGCTCAATGTGACATAAGGATGCGCTGTCATACTATCGCGTCCCCACGCGCGCCTCAAGTCCACCTCAGTCCCAAGGCTCCACGGCCTGGATTCCGCCCGTCTCTCTTGAGGCAAAAGCACCGGGGACTAGAAAACATATTACGTCGAAGGCAAGTCGATGCCCGAAGAGCCCCGCTTAAGCTTAAATCTTGGAGCATCGTACGCAGGGATCGCGGGTCGCTAAAGGACTGACTAAACATCCTTGACCTTGGCCTCCCTCTCTTTCTTCTCCCACGCCCACGGCAACTCAGTTACCCCACCCCCCTTACCTTCGAGGCACGTGACCAAAACATGAACATCGGCGCCCTTTGTTATAACCGCGAAGGCGCAGTTCTTCTCGTCCTCTGCCAAATGGCAACTCCCCTCCCATCCACCACGCCCCCAATTTCGAGGACACTTTCGATAGACGCAAGACTTCCGCGTGAGCATAAAGAGGCCATTCTCACATATGATCGTGCCAAAAAACTTTTCCCTTCAAGTTATCCGCGGTTAAGATAATCATTATCCCCATTCATCCTGTGGGAAAGTGGGCTATTCCATCCATGAGAGCAAGGTCAAATTCTGGAGAAAGTGAATCCAATGTTCTGTTGATAACTGCGGCCCGCCTCTGTTTTCTCGGCAATTGTTTCGACAAGAATAACGCATTCTTCCTGCTCCATTCAGTGTTGAGATGCACCTCACTGCCGGGTGCACACAAATCTGCGGTGTTCTCAGAATCATGCAATTCAGGTCATAAATGAATACCGATGATTGTCGGAAATGTACGTGGAATTCAATCGGAGGTTAGCGAATGAATTAGACGAATTATGAGGTGCTTATATCTGTTGATTCATTCATTATTTAAACACTCGTATTATAAAAAGGAAAGAAAACTCTAAGAATATAAATATAAAACGATGCCCATGAGAAAAATTCACAATTGACATGGAAAGAGATCTCTAAGGGCTCTAAAAACAGGCACGGCGAACAATAATAAATCAAAGACATTGCAATAATAAAGGAAAACATACAAATAGATAGAGTGAATTACTCATTCAAAATAAATAAAACCGAGCAAATGGAAATGATGAAGTTAGAAAAAAACAAGTACATACAAATATGAAAATCAACGAAAACGAAATTTAGCGAGTGGTTAAGGAACTGACAGATGCAAACTTATCAGAATAAATAAAACTGTGAAATAACTGGTAAATATCGAGGATAGAAAAAAGTGGAGGAGCGGAGAAAATTTTTGCAAGAGAATGCTGGCTAAGAAACTGCAACTGATCGCAGCACTAATAATGAAGAACTAAGGAATAAAGAATCTATGAAAGATCTAGGCACCACTCTTACCATGATCTTTCATGGGGTGAATATATGTGAGAGATATGCGGAAAAGCTAACCACAAATTACGGTTCGTCAAGAAGGTACTAAAGAAATACGATGACAAATGTATTATTTATTCATATTCACGCAGATATATTTTTAAAAAATGAATCTTTCGTTTAAATGGCTACAGCGAGCCAAATACGCTAACTCTTTGTATTGTTTTGAAGGCGTCACCTAGGTTTACTCAAGTGGTCGAGGATAAATGTAATAATTAACATATACATACATGTAATCCTCTGATTACGTAATTTTACTGGAAAATTTTGCTGGCCTCCTGTGCATTCGTTTTGAATCTGATAAGTGTTGCGAATAGTAAAAATTTTTATATGGTAGAATTATTTCCTTTAGTCATATCTCATTCATGGTACGTGACTTTACGATATCATTCGCATACCTGATGGGTATACAACCCCTGCCTCGCACCTTCATAATGGCTTCCAGGGTATGATGTAGATCTTTGCAAATGGATGATTATTGCACTTTGGGTCTAAGTGAGCCGGAAGAAATGTAGATAATACTACATTCATGATGTCACGCAGTTTCTTGGGGCAAAAGAGACTCGGCCCACCACTACAGTTGGCGCTTCGCAGAGACGGGGAGAGGGTTTGCAATTAAGCTGCGTTTTCATTCATCCGTTTTTACGGTGCGTTTTTTTTGCATGGACGTCAAACCACGTTTTTCACGCTTGCGGCAACGTCGGACGGAAACAGAAGACGGCGGTGGCCCGTGTGCTGTGTGTTTTGATGGTAGACGAACAAATGATAGGCAGCGAGTCCATGGAGCACTAATTATGGATTGGAAGCGAGAGTATTTGTATAGCACTCATCACCGACCTCCCGCCCACCTACACAAAATTAATTCAACGGATCGCTCTCGATTCTGTTGAACTCTGACACGAAATGGAGCAAATAATCGCCATTTTGGGCCACCCGATGGACCGGATTTTCAGACAAAGGTTTGCTCTCGGTGAATGGTCGCCTTGTTGATAAACTGAGGCTCATGGAAATTATGGTAAACGCTGCGAGGATGATTGAAATGAAATGAGTCAATCGAGTAGTACCTTAGGGAATTACCTACCGCCAATACTACACAAACATACTAATATTCCCGATTTAGAGTGCCTGATCTCAACCCACTGTTGAAACTTTCCACCACCAGCCAATTCTTGTAGTTTTGCCGAGTATTGCAACGGGCACGGGGTAGGAAGTTTAGAACTAAGTTTTCCGCTTGTATACGTGCATACGTGTGTACCACCATGCACGTATTTTCAGGATTTTTCTATAGATTTTTTACTTTTCTCTCACCCCTTAAACACCCTCCCTTACCCTTTCCAACGGATGCTTGCAGCCCCCGCCACACACCCTTCATGCGAATCGCGTGGTATTTGTGTGGATGTAGATGATAGTTGTCTTCGGTGTTATTCAGTCAATACAGTCAGTACGCGTCCTATCTCCCTGTAGTCGAGCGTGCTTTAATTTGCAAGATGCGGAAACGCTCTCCACCCAATCGATATTTCAACTGCAGCAGAAACTAAGGTGAATGGGTTATTTATTGACTGTTGGACACTCTGATGGTCAGAAAACCTGAATTGGGAAATTGTTTTTAAGTATATACATGCACCAATCCACAACAGTAACCAGTGCTATTTATTTTTCTAAATATTGAAATAAAATGAAATTATTGACTTTGTAATTCCACACACTTTGTATAAAAACATGAACCAAGTATCGACGTAGATGCTATCATCAGGTGATGACATTCAACGTCAAAACCTGGCTAGTGTTTTTAAATAAAGTGTGTGGAATTAAAAAGTCGATAATTTCATTTCGTTTCAATATGTTATGAAAATTCCATTAAGTTAAGCCGGAGACAACAAATTGCATTTTTCTAAACGTAAAAAAAGTGATGCTGCCCTATATGACGAATCAAGTACATCTTGCGCATGTAATGGGGGAGGGGGGCCACACTCGTTTCCCTCGCTCCCCAATGCGAGAGTCAGAGGTTCTCAGGAAATGCCGAAGATCACACAATTCGGAGACTGCGTCAATAATGGCAGCTACGCTATCACACAGACATGCAATACAGTTTCCTACCGAAACCGATTGCCCGCTGGATGTTCTGACTTTCTGGATTTGAAGCATTTTATTCAGAGGGCCTAAGCATCCATGTTTACATTGCTTTTCGTCGTTTCGAAGTTAATCACATTAATTTTTTATCTCTTTCCAAGATTTAAAAATATTTATTCGCTCCCTAATTTTCCCGAATTTGGTTAAAATCTGCTGAAAGAAAGTAAACAGGACGTTTTCTCCAACTTCCGAGCGGAAGAGGAGGGGGGATGGCTTGGACCGCCGTCGTCCTATCACTACGCTCTTACTCTAACTAAACCTAAAAAGGTTTGCATAAAAAGTATCGCGCCGCACAGCTTCGGTGGTGAGGGGTCTGACCTTCAATACGCGCCAAGTGCCAATCGCCTGCAAAAGTTCCCTCAGGCTTGATTCTGCTTTTAGTGGACCCCTTTCAAGTGACTCGGTGCAAGCGAAAAATGCAGCGACGATTGAACAGGGGTACGCCATCAAAATTTGCGTTGAACTGGGGAATTCGAGTACGGAGACATTGGAAATGATTTCCCATTTGTCCAACGATGAGAGAATGGCACAAACTGGAGTTTTCAAGTGGTACAAGCTCTTCAAAGATAGTTGGGAGAATGTGGTGGACGAGCCCCGCGCTGAACGGCCGTCACCATCAAGAACCGACGACAACGTGTGCGTAAAGGGCTGATTTCAAACCATCGCTTTAGTGTGTCCATGATCGCATATCGTACTGGTATTGATAAGATGACAGTGCACACCATTATCAATGAAAATTGGGCGAGGCGAAAGATCTGCGCTAAACTCGTCTCCCAAAGATCTCGACGGACGACCAAAAGTCGAGTCGAATGTCTGCTTGCGACGACCTGCAACGCGTTGAAGAAGACCCCAACTTTTTGAACAATCCTGACTTGGCACCAGCAAACTATTTCCTCTTCCCAAAAGTGAAATCCTCCCTCGAAGTGCCGTCCGTCAAAGAGGTTCACGCTGTCGAAAATAGGGACGTACAAGATCAAATTCTTGCAAAACCCTCTCCAAGTCTGGCGTCCTAATTCCCCCCACCGCGCCCCCTTGAGCCAGGTTGGGTGTAGGCGAATGTATATTAAGTCTACTTTATTTGTGAATCGTCCGTCCGGAATGCGTAGAATACTAACCGGTAATAAGTGTCTGAATTGCATGCATGCCTGCCCTCTTTTGACGTATTTTCTTGCCCTCTTTTTGTAGGCATAGGAATAGCTGCTAACCATGTAATACTCGTAATTTATGTAAACATGATGAATGATTGGTGTTCTGTCGCCCCCTTCCGACACGGTTTTTGGTGGCTCTCGGGGTGCCGGATGCATGAGGAAATGGAGGGAATATATGTAGAATGGCTGGTGTCCTACCACCCCCTGCCACTCGTTCTTGCGACGGCTTGCGGTGCATTATGTAGATGAAAGAGGCTTGCAGGCGTGCCCTTAAGTACCTTCCGGAATCCGCCTACCAGGGAACCTTCGAGGCGTGGAAAAGCCGCTGGAAAAATTGTGTCGACGCTCAATGGATGTATTTGAAGAATTTCGAGGGATTGTAGCAATATCGGAGATAAATCTATTTTTCCGATACTTTTTTTACAACCCTTGTATCCTGGGCTGCTGCCGCTTCAGTCTTGCTCAAGTCAAGCGTCCATGAAAGCACGAACTGAAACAAATGAGGTAAAACCGAATATAAAATTTGCTGATTTGTTTCACACAGTTCTTTTCCTCCTTTGGAGTCGAAGAGTTGGGTAAAGGCTTCATCAATCATAAGAATATGCGAATCAGACACAATTTTTTTGTTGTTCTCAAGACTTCCCTGCATAGTCACCATCCGGATTTATACACTTCTCCCAGCGCTTCTTGACTGGTAGAAGACCGTCAATGTGGCACTCAGGGGAATGTGTCGAAAACCATTGCTACACCTCTTGATTGACGCCATTTGTGCTGTCAAATCTCCGACCCTGCAATGGTTTTTTGAGGCCTGGGAATAAGAAAAAGTCCCTTGGGGCGAGACCGGGGGAATAGGAAGGATGTGGCAAAATGTCCTCAGGAACCCAGGGTGCTGGCACCTTTGCCATATGCAGTTCTTCGTGAATAATTTTCTACTCACTGCTGCAATTAACGTCTGCCTCATTCATGATCATTTGGATGGGTGCTCTACGGATAATGGGATAAAGTCATCTGCTTTCTTCACCGTGACAACATCGTCCGTGGGTGGTGGGTTTTAATTTCTGGGGTCGTCTGTGATGGACATATGCTCAGTTCGAAAATTCCTTTTCCACCTCAAAACTGTGTGTCATACGACGCGCAATCACTTTCATAAACAATAATCATTTCATTTTGGATTTGCCGGGAACTGTAACCTTCCAAACGAAGGAACTTGATCACACTGCTAGCCTCTATCTTCTCCATACTACGAGTTGCTCCAATCTACGGGTTTTTTTAACGAAATAATACACATTAATAGCGTTAATGTACCTCTATTATGTAGTTAAAGATATCCAGTTACTGTGCAGAATAAATTTAATTCAGATTTCTCGGTTATTTCGTAGTAATAGTCGCTTAAAAACTCCCCATTCACTCCTAATTTCACCGCTTCACATCGCCCTGGTTTTTCGATGAACGATTAGCCGATAGAATTGTCCAGGGAATATTGAGAAGACCGCAGTTGTTGAGAAAACACTGTTTTAAATAAATGGTGTATCTTTTAACCATTTGTATGAATAACGTAGAGGATTGTGACGTTATACGTTTCTGGAGAAAAAGGCAAAATCTATTCACTTGACTAAATAGAGTTGCTACGAAAGTAATTCTGTTTAAGTCATCAACGGATCTAAAAAACAATATTTTTTCAGATTCCCTAGCATTAGAACAATTATTTGCAATTCATTCTACGAGATTGGATCATCCGATTTTCGCCCATGAGAATTATTAATTTTATAAGAAATATTTCAACTTAAGCAGAGACAGGCTTTAAGTCATTCTGTTTTATTTTTTATGCATTAGATCACTGAATATTGTCAGAGAGACTCATTAAAACATTTGAGTAGCCCACAGCAATCGAAATGTGAGTGTTCCGCGAATACTTTTTTGTTACTTCTCCAGGATAAATTCCCCATCCAATATGAATTTCAAGTGAATAAATTCATTATGTCCTTAAAGCACATTTCGATTGCAACTTGCAAATTGATCTTGTAGATTTTTTTCTTTCCTGTCTCCTTAAAATAAAACCATAAAAAACTGTACACACAGTAATCAACCCGAAGGTCGGTTTGGTAGGTGATGGTAGAGTTCACCCAGTACTAAGCCCTATACGGCGTGTGAAATTCACACATTAGGGTAGGGGGGCCAGTTCCTTCCCCTGTGCCGGTTATGGTTTCCCAGGAAGATCTGGTACCCGAAAAATCACATGGCTTTCTCCTTAATATAACATAGCAATAATAATATCGACCTGTGCTCAGAATTAATGACCAGAGAATCCTATTCCTGCCAGAGAGTAACAATCACGAAAAGATCGATGTAGTCTTTTAAACCTTATTATGGATATCAATTGTTTAAAAACGTAATTATTTTTTAAGTTATTAATATTAGCAATCTGAGGGTAAAGAAAGGTTTTCCATGGATACAACCGACGTCGACAATTCCCTTGCCTCTCCATGAAAATTACCACCTGACATCCAACACTACAACAAGCCTTTCTTCAAGTCCTCGGTGTAAGTGTTGATAGGAGACTGGCATGGGCCTCGCACATAAAGGAATCTACGGCAAAAGTAACATCCGTAGTTGCAGCCCTGAACCACCGCTTCGACCAAAATCCCCCTCACCTTCGAGACCAAACTGCAAATCCTCACTACACTGATTCATCCCCTCCTTGCCTACGCCTCACCACCCTGGCTTCACGCTGCAATAACCCAACTCAACCCAAGTCAGAAAATAAAATGGTAGGCAAACTCTTAGGCATCCCTTGGTTCGTAAACAACAAGGACAATCGCTGATACCTGAATTTATCTTCAATTCTTCAATAGATTGAGGCCCCTCTAACGATCTTCCATGAAAAGCTGCCGGGCACGGAATATGCCTTGCTCGGAAGCCTTGCTTGTCCTTGTGGACAGCGATGAGCAGAAAAGAGACAGCGTAAACTACACTGACCCCATCCCACGCACCGCTTGCCTAACCTATCCACCTAAGACGCCACAATGAGAGTTAGAGAACATCATACTTGGCACCACCATCACCAGTATCATGTCGGAGATGAGCCATCGGTCAGGAATGGCTAGGGATGTAAACGACGAGATAATTTAACCATGGTATAGCACGGCATTTTAAAACACTCCAACCTGCGTCTATCCTCCTGCTTCAATGACTAAGTTTCCCCTCGGTACAAAACCACGCTCGATTTCAAATTTTTGACGAGCCTATTCTTAACATCCATACTCAACATTCCTGGCATTAATTCCCTCCTCCTTGTGAACGCTTCTTTGCCTAACGCAATTCTTCTCCTTACGTCCCTACTACCCTGGCCATTTTAGTCCAAAACACTTGTAAGATACGTAAACTGTTCCACCTACTTGTTCCACCTATTTGTTTGAATTTATTTGCACCACATTTTTATCGAACTGACATTCAAATGCGCTCAGAAATGCTTGCAACCCCTGGTGGATGGAGAGACTCAAGTTCCGCAAACCTCACTGATTTTATAAATTCTCCACCGAATTATTAAATTATATTATGAAAAGCTTAAGTATCGTAATCAGGGTGAATAACTCCATTTAAATCTTTGCATTTTGCTCTAAAATGCAATCAAGATGTTCTTGCTACATTTGGATTATATACAGACCTGTATATAATCCAAATGATCCTGTATATTGCATAGTGGGACGTGGTAGTCCGGAGGTTGAGCGTTGGACTAGTAACTGACGGGCCCGGGTTCCTTTCCCTGGCAAACCACTCTGGGAACCCTCACTCCACGCAAGATGTGTTTTTTTTGAGTACCAGATCTTCCTGGGAAACCATAGCCGGCACAGGGAAAGGAACTGCCCCCCCTTCCCTGGTGTGTGAATATCACACGCCGTATAGAGCTTAGTATTGGGTTAACTCTATTATCACATGCAAAAGCGGCCTTCGGGTTGATTGCTGTGTTTTTATGTTTATTGAATAGTATTTAGAAACAAATAAAAAACTTGTATACAAACACATCAAAGAATAAAATTTGTGGCTATGCTTTTGGAAGTGAAATAATGGAATTGTAATTGAATTAGACGATGAGGTCTAAAAATTAATCAAACCATTTAAAAATATTTTCCTCGACGCGGCTATTGTGTCATCGACTAATTTTATGTCATTCTCATCAATACCCCATGCTGCGGTTCCCTTGACCCCCTTGAAATTCATTTTAAGCACTCATGTGAACGGAGGAATGAGGTATTTAAGCAAAAACTTCAATCGAAAAAAAACCTACCACATGGTAAATGCTGTCGTCATTCGCCCTCTCATCACGTAATGAACGACGGAGGCTTTTCTTATGACGAACGGATCCTTCACATTTTTTGGTAAATTGTAGTGGAAAAACTCGAATGAAAACGCATAAAATTCAACAATATGAATGCCTATTTATTTTCTCCCTCTAAGATTGACTAGTCGTGAAGTGATCCTCGCTGGTTGCAGATTGTGGACCACTGGCGTACTAATTAGCATGTACAGTGTAAAAACCCTCGAAGCCGTGGTGTCATTGACGCTGGAAATGCGGTTGCCTAACTATGCCCCGGCCGTAAGTCGAGGAGTCAGAGGCGCTGTCCTTTAGATGCCAAGGGCTGGGCTCGTGTCGGAAGTAAAGGAAGTCAGACAGCTGCAGGAGTCGCTGACGTCATTTGATCTGTGACCTAACCGACGCAGACAATATGCACTCGCTGAAGAAAATATATTTGAACCACGTGAGGTCCATGGAATTGGAAGGTTCCAAATATAAAATCTTTCTTGTTTAATTGCAATGCCACATCGCCTGGTATTAAATAGATCTGGAGGGGGAGTGAACAGCAAAACTTAGGGTCAGGAGATGAGATAGTTCAGAGTAATACTTGTGGCAAAAGGGTTGAGTTTCCCCATTTCATCAAAACAATTAAGATCTTCACCATTTTAGTATTTATTGTTGCTTCGGCTCAACTCTTTGCGTTGATTATAGTACGTATTTACTGGGGTAAGGTATTTCCGATTGATTTTCCGTAGATGCTATGGATTTCGATCGTCGACGTTTATTTTCAAAATCATTTGCACGTGTAGGGCGAAAAGAGCGCATCCTCCGGGTCGCCGCGTATGGTATGATAAACAGCAGTTATTGAATTGGGACGAGATTTGAAGTCACTCGTGCCTTGAGCGGAATTACGCAGACAGAGCACAGTAAGAATATCCATCTTCCAGTCGGAAATTGCAGCACATGCAGCCATTCTGCCGTCAATGAGGCGAAAAGTACAGACAAACGGCCGTGCTGATCAGGGTAGTGCTGTTAAATATTACGAGACATCGCCACCGAAATTTTTTCATGACACTGTATTTTTATATTACCTGGATAATATGAACGTAATTTAGGACAAGGTTTATTGAGGATCGATAATTATCGTGGTCTTTACGTTAGAGTTGAAATATGATATGGACGATATTGACGACATTCTATGTGAGTATGTGAGCGAAAAAGTATGAGAATCATTTGGAAAGTTTAGCAAATGCGTGTGGCGGTAACTTAGATGTTATCTCCATATCATATGGACACATCAACCATAGATAATACGGACGGTTTATCTGATTTTTGTCAATATAAACGATATAATAAATACGCGACATGATCGATAGTGTAAATGGAAGATATAATCGAAATTTACGTAGTTTGATGATGTTGACAAATAAGGGAATTTTACCGCAAACCCACACTACGTTATATGTTTCAGACATTAACAGACAAAATGGTTTCTACGATTAAGATGCTCTCGTTTGCAGTCAGTCGACGTTTATTGCTGCGGAGTCGGGTGGTATGTGACATCGTCTCGAGTTTCGGAACACTTAAGACTCGGAAAAAAACCTAAGAGGCTCTAACCCCCAGTTCGACTGCTAGTGTGGGAGGAATTCCTTCTTCCCGGGGATGGATGGATCTGAAGTGAGTGACGAGTGAGACAACGGAGAGGTAACCGCGACTCCAACCTCCCAAAAGTTTTAGAATCGTGCAACAAGGATGGGTTCACAGGCTAGAAACATTATCAAATGCGTTTTTTCGGCGATTTTTATACAAAAGTAATGATACTAATGGGAATTTCTCATGACCTTCACAAGGTTTGAAAACTTGCAGTGCTATCAATCAATTCCTCCCCTATCTTAAGAAATTTCAGTATTTTATATTCATCACATTAAAATGACACTCATCAGTCTTTTTAGGTGCCTAGTAGTAGTATTGATGGGATGCGACCGAGAGCTGAGGTCATTTGCGCCATTAAGGATGGACAGGAAAGGATGGAGGGTGGAGAGAAAGCCGGCGTCAGCATTATCCTACTCTTTAAGAAAGACGCCAAGGGGTCCGCAGCTTAACATCCCTTCCGACGGACGGCGTACTCACTCAAAGTGCTCTCCACAAAGTAGGGATCGAGATACCCCTGAAAAATATTCAAAACTGCCGGGATTTGAACCCGGGTCTTCTGGGTGGGAAGCCAGTACGATAGCCACCGCACCAACCCCTATCCCCTCCTCACTTTGATTAGGGTGCCATATCGTATCAACACTTTTCAAACGAGCTATCGGTACCAGAGGGCATTAAACTCATGCGTACGCTTCATTTACAATTTGAAAATTACCGATCGCATTACAGAATATTTTAACAAACTTAACTGGCTATTTTTGGATTCTCGCAGAAAACTCCACATGCTGTCCTAACTCTGCCAAATACTAAATCATAAAACCCCTCAGTATTTCACCAATGACTTTAATAGCCTTGATAGAATACATAAACTAAATACCAGAGGTAATCATAAACTCGTTATCCCTCATCAGAGGACAATTACATACGACCAGTCATTTGCAGTCACAGAATGTCGTCACTGGAATGACCTATCATCCGTTATAGCTAATGCACCATTTCTCCCATCAGTCAAGCGCGCACTTCATAAATCACTAATTTCCCAACTGACCAAACAGTGAAAATCCAGCTGTAAACAGACTTCGAGATCCTTCCTTTTTCTTCCGCAGGAGCATCATTCTTTGTATTGGCGATTGCAGATATATAACCAGGAATATTGTTTTAAACGTATTGTTTGTATTCATTGTTATGTTTGTATAGTATTTGTATGCATTGTATGTGTGCATGCTGTATATTTTGTGTTACAGTTATTCATTAACTTGGCCACTAATGTACTGTGTTGCTTTGAGTTAGTCCTAAGATATTCTATGCATTAATGTGTTTGCTATTTATGCATAATAAATAATACATTGTTACCACAAAGGGAGAATATTAAGTATATAACAAAATACTTTCAGATGAATCAGGGTAGATGAAAACTGGAGGTCACTCTAACTCTAATTTTTAATTAAATACCTAAATATTTAAGAATATTACAATTAGTAAATTCTGTGAAAGGGAGAATAAAAGACTGGCTATTATACAGAATGGATTAGGGCTTGGAAAAAAACGTGACGCCATACATGTGTCTTTATAATTGCATACACTTTAAGCTATCATTTTCGTTTACGTGGCTCCTGCTGTCAAGCCGGAACTCACTGGCTTAGCAGACCATGATGAGTATTCCATGCGTAAATTGTTAATGTATACTGCTATTGTATATTTTGAAGATCATATCACTATGGTATGTGATAAAGATTGTCTCTTATTGTACGTATGTTTTATTGATTGTCTAAATTCTTTGTATATCATATCTGATGAAGGTGAAAATAAAATTGTAAATTATGCATAAATAGCAATAAAATCAAGCATGTTTGGCTATGGCCAAATTTTATAGAAAAATGAAATAATTTATATAATTTATCTGTAAGTTTATAATTAAAATTCTAAATGCGTTACGAGGGGTTATGTGGTAGAAGAGACTCGATGGTCTCAATCTCGCCCCAAAATAAAGACGACTATCTATATTTTAATTAGGCACCGTATATGCCTGATTTAGCATATCAGTCCCCATGATTTTGCCACGTGGAACGATTGGATAAGATTAATGATATGGAGACAGCCCCTGAGATGATCCATATTCACCCATCTCCACCAATTTGGCCTTTCTTATGATATGTCGAGGCACACGTTTCCCTTGCGAAGCCTGGGAACACGTGTTTGCCAGCTCTCTCTCCGATCTTGCGCGCGCTTCGCTTCCTGAGAGGGTTCCGAGGGTCGTGGAGACACGTACATATTCAAAGGCTTACGTATCTGGATTGCGAAAGTGGATCCGTCCGTGTACGCTTACTTCGTCCCCTTCGTATCGTACGGATCCAGGGTGAGCGAGCCTGGTAGAATTATGTCCGGGGGCGACCCGCGGGCCATCGGCTCCCGAGGTGGCCACGGCCACGTCTGCGCTCGACCGGCGGGAAGCGATCGACCATTGGCGGCCGGGAATCCCCCTTGCCGTCCTCACCAGCCAGGGCACTTGACCCATGTATGCATGTACTTCGGCACGCGTGGTCACCTGGCTTCGGCTCATTTCCCTCATCGGCACGAGCGAAGGATGAACCCCGATTGGCACACCGTGTGTTTTGTCCTCCGCCCACTTCCGCTCGTGCGAAGGCCCTCCCTCGAGTAAGTACCTAAGGCTTCGGATCCGTCGCTTTGGGAAACATCAGCTGCTTTCCTTGGCTATTTACATAATTACTGGGCAACTCGAGCCCTCCGGCGAATCGGTGTCTTTCGTTCTCATGGAACAGGTCATGATGACTCCCCAGGCTGCTCAAAGCACTGGGAGAGAACTTTTTTTCTCGTGGGTCTCACAATGCTGTTCCACAACTTCGCCCGGCATGAATGAAGTACTAGAAAAGGAAATGGCTTCCACAAGTATCAATATTAGTAATTACACTAATACTGTTACAGTTTTTATAAACCGCGAAATTATGGAAATAACTATTTCGCGCGCGTCTTGAAATTGGGCGTTCAACGATTCAATTCAGAAGTGCGGAAGTTTGCGAGCCCACGAGTCGTGAGCCGAAGACAATGTTCTTGGCGCGGGTAATGAGGGCTGAGCTCATAAGTGCCGTCGTCGGTAGGAGTGCCAGGGAGGATATGTTTCCCGGGGGGCCAGAACCCTTCCCACGGCCCCTCAATGAATGCTTATATCTCTAGGCTGTGGAGCCTACGAAGCTCTGTGAACTTAACTCCCGGGTTACGCACACACAAACACACACACACGAAGGTATAGGCTAATGAATGCAGTGAGTGTCTTTCCGCTGCTCGGCGGCCCCTCCCACTCCACCCGCGGGACCCGCCTCCACCCCTTCCCCAAAGAATTGAAAAAGTACGGAGACGTCTTGAAGTAGTTTCGTACTTAATACCAAAACTCGTACCACGAACAGGGTTAAAGCAGTTGAATCGTCTTTCTTATCTTGTGCCGCAGAACAAGTTCACTTTTACCAAGTCCGAAGAGTGCGAGTAATTAAATCGTAATGTGATTGCGGTTCGATGGTTTAGAAATCAGGGTTATGAAGTAGAAACGTTACGTTTGCCACCTTACCCTCAAAATCTCAACTATGGAAACCTATGTCAGTACAGGAACATGGGGAAAGTAGATTATTTTTTAAATTATTGGTAAGCTGGAGTATCGATTGCTGGGACCGTATTAGATATTACTACTGATATAGGTCGAGTTTTAGATTACTAGAAAGACGAGGGGCGTTGATAAATAATTACGAAGGAAGCATTCGGTAGAATGTATGGTATACACATGAGACCCGATTGCAACAAAATTATGGAGGAGGATGCGCTGGCCTACAGGTATTTCTCGAAATTCCAATTTCAAGCACCGCGCATCAGAAACAGTTTTAATTAGGGCGTAAACGTAATTCATGGGCCCTGAAAGGTATTGTATGCGAATTAAAGTCACCGTGATTTACCGAGTTCAATCAAAAATTAAATTTGGGCTTCCCATCAGACGTATAGTTAATTATTAGGCTAATTATCCCATGACAGAAATGGCGTAATCCAGATCAAAACAGTTCCTGAAATCGTCCAATCTCACTCGCGTTGATTATTTAAGGGTAAATCGAGACTCATGAAACCATTAAGTCATTGAGATGATGCCCTGTTATAATTTAATTAAGCATTATAACATAATTTCAAATTGATAATACTTCTCAGCACGTTTATAGAAACGTATTTTTACCTGAACGAAGCATTTTGTCCCCTTACTCTCAGACATTCTTTAACGTCATCATTCATTATCGGCTCGTTTGCGTGGAATTCCATTTTTGACGCACTTTATGGCGAAAACCCTCAACTAAGACGCAAATACAATGCTCGTAAAGTATCGATAACAATTGGAAATCGGGCTAGCGAAATTATTCGTACCTTTATTTCAGGTGATTGGATTTTCATCACCGGCCAAACAGGTTGATGAATCTCATGCGTTTTTCCTACAAATCCTAAAAATTTAATTAAAAAAAATGAATTAAAGCCTTCGGTGGAACATATAGTCAGCGTCACCTGATACAAATAACCGTGTATGTGCGTTCATGCGTACGCACATACAGACATACGAGGGTCATCCGGAAAGTAGTACTCGTTCGTGAAATAAAGACACAAAAGTAAATATTAACAAACATAAAAAATTTTATTTGAAAGAGGATACTTTAAACTACTTCTCAACATAATCTCCAAGCAAATTAAGGCATTTGTCATAACGTGTGACAAGTTTCTGTATTCCTGCTGCATAGTCCTTCGCCGCCAGCTCATTGAGATACGCGAGGGACCCATCTTGCACAAATTTTTGCATAATGCAGATGGTGTTTAACAATTTCATGAACAATTGTTCGAGAAACATTGGGAAAATGCTCACAGATGTCATCAATTGTGACGCGCCGATCGTTCCTCACGAATTCGTCAACTGAGCTCACCAGTTGGTCTGTAATGACAGACGGTCTCCCCGAACGCTCATCGTCGTGTGTGTTCCCCCTCCCCATGTTGAAGTTGCGACACCACCGCCGAACAGACGACTCGTCCATTACATTGTCTCCATACACCTCCTTTAATTGGCGATGAATATCACATGGGCGAACGTTTCTTGCATTGAGGAATTTAATCACTGCCCTCACTTCACAAACTGGCGGCGTTCTCAATTTTTTTAAACATTGTAAACAATCACAGAAACAACACAGGCAATGCTAGCGTCACGCAACTTGGCTCAGAGAAGGCAGACAAGCCACTGAAGCTATCTGACCTCGTCCAGCGGCTACTCGCGTCGTCAGCACTTCATGCGGCACGAACGGGTACTACTTTCCGGATGACCCTCGTACATATGTATTGAGACACAAATGTGTGTACATGTATGTGCGCGCGTACCAATTTACGTGCGAATATTTCTATTTATGCCCGAGTGCAAAACGGCATTGTGGTGCCTTCCCTTGATAAGGATACGAGTATATGTTCCAATTGTATTTTTTTTCCAAAACTACTAGCCACCGATTGATCGATCGATGCCCCACTTAAATTTAACTCCTCAAAATGTGGCTATCACACCATCTACCAGAAAAGACATCGATGGGATCTCGACGTGAGATCGTGGTACATTTAATTATATCAATTAATTTAGTTATTGGAAAATTAGCTTTTATGGGCACTCGGGAATGGCATTGTTTAAAAAGCCATTTTGTGAAGAACATAATGGATAAGCTTATGCTGTTAGATCGAAATGGTCACCTACTTAATGATAATCGCCTAGTTGAGCTCAGGAAGTCCTGTTTACAACCTAAAAAAATTCCGAGACACTATGACGGTGGTCCTCACTGGAGAGAAAACGAACGCAATCATCTTTGGGCACGTAGAGAGCGGGCCATTGGCCACAAAAGGATCCAAATTTATGACAGAATACCCTCGTTAACTCCGAAGCAGTACGGTCTCTTTGTGGTGTGACGGTCTCCTCTTGGCGCGACGGCTTCACTTCACAGGATGGGCGCACTTCAAAGGGGTTCGCGCCCGAATGAATGACTTGGTTCATTTCCCTTCCCTCGCCCTTCCCACCCCGCCCTGCTCACGCTTTCCCACGGGTAACAATCAATCGACGCTCCAACGAACGGTGCGGGGGGGAGGAAAGGGTGGGCTGGGACCCCTCTTCGGGCACGTTAACCCCAAGTATCGGAATCCTGACTCCGTGCGACCACGGTCTCAATACTAGTTAACAAATCTATAAAGTCCGGCGTGAAACTCCGTCCGTCCAGTGTATAGTATTTGATTGAGATGGATTCCACTCTTTTCCATTCCGTTCTCGTGAGCGATCATTCGAGAATGAGGCAAAGGAGGACCTCGCTCTGTATTTATTCACCCGTTTATTCTGATATTCACCCCGAGAGACGGAAAAATGGTGCCTAATGCGGAGTTATAGTTTCCAAAGGTACTGATGCATCATAATTTATTTTATACGAAATTAATCCAGCTTGAATTGTAGAAAAACTAGTTCACGCAGAATTGTGGTTCTTTTCACGTCCGTGGCGGAGCATAATGAAGTTTATCATTCGTATTATTTTAATGCATAGAGTCAAGGAAAGAGAATCTTTGGCGTTAAGCTTTGAAGAAACAGTGATGGAATGCGGAATTGAGCACAGCGAGACTTATAATGGCGGCATCAATAAATAAAATGCCAAATTCTTTTAACAGGTAAAGCACCAAGGTCATTGAGTCTTAGGGAAAACTTTTCTCATCGCCAAAGATCTCCTTCTACTTACCCAGGTGATCATCCACAGTTAATTTCAATTATTCGAGAATTTTAATGGCTTTGTGCTATAGGAATTTGGATCTGCACCATGATGGTCGATTTGGTAGCCGCTGCTCACCCCACAATGTTTCCTACAAGTCATTTTACTACTTTTTACTGGGGGGTGTTTGAAACAACATCCTTAATCACAAATTCCAAAGAAACTGCGGGAGATGCCGCAACAGTAACTTTTAACGGAGTCATCCGCTAATGTGCATTTTAATGCAACAATTTCAGAGCGTAAAAATCATTCGCCTTGACTGGGACTCGAACCCAGATCCCTCAATATCCGGTCGAGTGCTTTAGCCACTTAAGCTACCGAGGCGTCCTCTTAAACTCTGAAACAGCGCACGACTACGAATGCATGTGACATTGTATGTACGGTATTTCGTCATAACATCTAGTTCCTTTAAAGCCCCAAAATTTCAGAGTTTAAGAGGACGCCTCGGTAGCTTAAGTGGCTAAAGCACTCGACCGGATATTGAGGGATCTGGGTTCGAGTCCCAGTCAAGGCGAATGATTTTTACGCTCTGAAATTGTTGCATTAACATCCTTAATCGTCACAGAGAAAAATAAACGTTCGACTTTGACTCAATTTGTTTATGAAAGTGTCGTTCATGTTTTCATAATATGTGATAAGTGGTCTAGCTGCGTAAGTCGTGTGAGTATTGTATTCCAAGTGACGCTTAGAAATTCAATAATTATAATCAATAATAAAACTATTGAAAAAACCAGTAATATAAAAATGGAGTCCGCACATACACGGCGATAATTGTAATGAGCCCTGAAAAAGAAGTGGAATTGAGGGGCGTGTGGAAATGAGGAGTCCTTGAGGGCCTTTTAGGGCCTCCAAGGGTAGTCCACCCGTCGTCGGCGGGACTCGCCAAATCAGAGCGACTTTTCCAATTCCGAGAGCTTCCTTAATCCGTGATTCATAGCGGCAGTCGTGGAAATACGTATCTTAAAAGGAAGACAACACACTAGTTAAAATACCAATGGCAGCAGAAAAATAATTTGATCAATGTTAAGCATTGTACCGCCAGTTCTGCTGATGAGTTAATAGTTTGCTGTTCTCGCATATTGTGGTCGAAGCAAAATCGGGTGCCGTTATGTTGCTAAGGCAAGAGAAGGGGAGAGAGTGAAGGCGAGCAGTCGGGCAGTCTGTTCCTCTGCCAAGTCATGACAGCATTTTTATCAAGATTTGTTCATCTCCAATCAAATATCCAAACATGGTAATCCATATCAAAGCTAATATTTCAAAAGAATAACTATTTCGAATATGTTCCGTCAAAAATATTCCCACGTCAAAATGATGGATAAATGTTTTCCAGAGTTAAAATTTGTATAACGCTTAATGCGATGTCATTCATTGCAAGTAAAATCCCCATGCATAAATAATATTTGACTGGAAAAATAAATAGTTTTGTACGCAAATTTTTCAGTAATGAAGTGGGGTTATCTGGCCAAAATTCAAATTCCGCTCCGAGTGCAATTTCGTGCATGATATTAGACGAGATCATAATATTTTAAATGGGATGCGTAACAGAAGTGTAAGTATGTATGTCCATCACAGCGTACACACTATTGCAAAGAGAGTAACATATCCAAATAAATACTCGAGACAAAATTTGTGCAATTAATTGGCGTCAATGGAAAAAAATTTTTGAAAGTTCTCGCAAATGTTGCAATTGGCATTCAGTTTTTATATTTTCTAATTTGAACTGTTATGCATTCATGATAAATAAAATAAGTGTAGCACATTCGACTGACAGTCGAGAGATGCATGGATGCTAGCTGACAGAGAGGGATGACTGAGGGCGACGTGGGTGGGGAGCCATTTGCCATTGACCAAAGGGACAAAGTGATAAGTCAGGAGGACTGATGAAGTGAAGCTGGAGGCAAAGAAAGGTGCGTCAACGAACATCAGCGATGCACGAACGTAAGTGAAAGGTAAGGTATGACAGAGAAATCAAAAAGAAATGTAGTAGTAGCTATGATGGGATGAGACGGAAAGCTTCTCAGGCCATTTGCGCCATTTCAGGGGTCGGCGAGCAATGCTGGAGGGGGAGGATGGGGAGCAATGCTGCTTCAAGGATCGTTAGGGGAGAATGGAGAGAAACCCGGCGTCGGCAGAGGGACTGCTCTTGATGATAGCTGCCAAGAGGGTCACAATTCAACGTCCCATCCGAAGGAACCGTTGGATGGGAAGTTAAAGTTTGCCTCAAGAGCTCCGCACGTAACGCCACAAGTTAGGAATCGCGCTACCGCCTAAAAATTCTGCCACCACCAGGATTCGAACACGGGCCCTCTGAGTGGGAAGCCAGTGCATAAGCCATCGAATCTGACGTCAAAGAATAGATGTCCACAGCAAAGCCAATGAAAGGATTCTTTGCTCATGACGCAGTCGACGTCCAATCCTCCCAGAATTCCACGATCCAAATACAACTGATGGCCTAGTGCATAGCGATTGAGTGCCCCGGCTGAATTGTCAGTCGGTGGGCGAGCTTTTTCATTATTTTGCCCCACCACCTCGCTGCGGGAGTCTTTGCCTAATTTTTGCGACGGAAGCTGAGGGCAAATGAATTTCAGGTTTGACCGACTCCTCCCTCGCCATGCATCCGCCGTATGAATTCCTCAAGTCACTCCACGCACACCCCTTTGTTTGGTTTTTATATATATGACGAGTCAACGGCGAACCCCGGTATAGTTTTCGATAGTCGGCAAAAGCTGATTACGTCCGTTGGGACGGGCGAGGAGGGGCGAGGGGAGGGGAGTGTTTAGCGGCGTGGAGGAAGGGAGAGGCGGGGCTCCGCCGTCGCAGCCTTGGCTCTCCCCTTCACTCCGTCCACCGCCGCGAGAGCGACCGCTCGCAGACGCCCCGCCGACCCGAGCCACGAGACCCCCGCCGAGCCTCCACGCGCTCCCGCCCGCCCCACTATGCGCCCACGCCGCAGTCCCGCGCCCGCGGAGATGAGCCCCTGCCGGAGACACTGAAACGAAAACCCCCCACCTCTCCCCCTCCGTCCCGGCCGGTGGCGTCTGCGGGAGGAGACTGCTTTTATGGTCGCGTGTGCTTCGTGGGACAGGACGTGTTCGCCCGCTGCCTCCACGATGGTAGTGCCCGTGTTGGGAGACGAACCCGGAAGGGACTCCGGCCCCGGAGAAGCTTACGCCGTCTCCCAGAAACCCAAGATCATATCGGAGTTGATGAAGAGGAGTGCGAGTGGGGCGCCGAGGGACTACCGGCCCGCCGGCGGGCACCCGTCGGACTTGCAGCCTTTCTCGGACTCCCCGCGGGATGCCGACCGACCCAGGATGTGCGGTAAGCGGTGCCCACACGAGCCCATCGGAGTGATTGCTCACCCAGCTCAGCTCGAAACCCTTCGCCGGCGCATATTTGAGCGTTTTTGTGTTGTGCGATGAATAACTGGCGACGTTGACGCGAGCGCTCGTCGTCGCCATTGGGGGGAATGGAATGACAGCTCGGCCGACGAGCGCTATTTTGAATCTCAATCCGGTGAAGGGGTGTGTTGTTGTTCGCTGAGTGAAAGGCGGGAAACAAAACGACGTTTAATTTGAATCACAGCTACGGTTACGGATATATGTACTGCGGTGTTTACGCAGGTTCTTGAGGTGTACATAACATGAACGCGATGAGAAAATTATGCAATTTATTTTTCGGGCATTTCTCGGTTGTAGCTTCGGGTCAAACTTATTTTTTCTCGAACCTTAAACAAGGTCATGTCAATATAACAGCGTTGAGTGGTCCCAATGCGCTCGTCAAAGTGTTATCATTTCTAATCCACCTAAAAAATCGTGGTTTTTACTGCAGAGAGCTTATTTCTCGCTGTCTGCTATTTTAGTGCCTAATTTTTTGTTTCCAATGCTCACGACCGATAGGTCAATAAGTCGAGTGAGGCTTGCTTGTCCATGTAAATAGGGAAACAAGTAAAATTTTATACAAAAAACTGAACCACAGTCAGGGTACCATTTTCATATTAACCATAGTTAATCCATTACGAATCCATTCACAGAGAGAGATATATTTCAATCTCCTTAAAGCTGTTATTTCAACAGTTTTCGAATAAATTGAGAAAATATTTTTATTTCACGCAACAGGAGAAATTCAAGTGCTCCAAATGCAATGCGTTCGTAGAAATGACCCTATCGCATGACTACGTTAACTTTCAACTTGGTTTTTGGGGTCTTAGGAGATTTACGTCATTTCTATGCTGGCGGTTGGTTTATTGGTTTCAATCAAAAAGCTGATTTCCTTTAATCTCCATCACTCATGTTTATGATTGTCATTGATACACGAATTTAAGGCCAATATATCATCAGATCTTGAGGAAAATTCACTGGAGAGAAATAGTGCAGTGGCGTCAGTATATAATCACAATCACGTTCCCGAAACAAGAAGTTTACTGTGAGAGATAGCGTTCCCAATCAATAAAAACGTTCCTTTTTACGTCCGGAGTAAATTTTAAAATTCAAAATTACTTCGCGCTTGGCCCGTGATTATATCACGGATAGGATTTCGAGCCAATATTTGCTTGAATTTAATAGATAAATTCTGTCATTTATGATTGATGGCAAAAGGTTAGATGACCTAATTATGTAGTACTAAAATATATTCCATAAACCGAGTGCATTGAATGGCCATCGAGTGAGGAAATCCGTGTTAATCGAATGAAGTTGATTCCTACGCATTACATCCACAAGGATAATAATTAGGCCTAGGGTTTCATGGTGTAAAGACTGAGGCGACTTGAAGTGATCCCCGCGAGCACATCCATCACAGCACAGGCGCCGGAAGTCTCCCTCGGGCGGACGTTTTCCTCAGAGCTACCCTCGAACTTCATTGGGAGGAGGAGCCGCCTCTCTCCCCGAAGCCCTCTTACCCTCTCGTTTGCCGCTCAAGTCGGGCCCACCCCCCCTGCCGAGGGGACTTGACGGGAGGCGAGAGTGCAGAAGGCGCGGCCTTTCTAAGGTTGCAGCCGCTCGGAGAAGCGCTAGAGTGCCGCGCCAAGCACGCCGCTGTCCGCCCACCGGGGATTAGCCGCCTTCCGGCGCGGAGGCATGTTTGCCGATTGGCACGAGCCGCGGTGGGGCGAGTATTTTGCAAAATGCTCCGGCCAAGGAAGCCAAAGAGCGGATCTTTCACATTCGAGGAAAGCCGATATTGAATCGAATCGCGTGCACTTAATTGATTTCGTGCATTTTTGGCGGATGAATTTAATCGCTCATGTTAAATACGATAGCATTCACCTGTGGAATTTACCCAAATGCAGGAATTTCGCAGTGCCAAAATCATTGGCCATGACCGGAATCCTGTATTTCGGGGCAAGTCGGCGGTCGAATCCGTTACCGCCGTTCTTTAAGCATGTGGAATTTCTGTGATTGTAGTGTTTACGGTATCATATGCATTCAACTGCTGATTTCAAATATTACACCTTTACTCTCCGCGGAGAGAAGCCCCTTTTTGGTGGCATTGGAGGCAAAACGTTCTTTGTTCGACTTTTTAGTGACTGTAATAGTGAGAAATTATTTCATTAAATAACAGGAGAGACAATGTAAAGGAATCACATGCGACGCATTAGTGAATATTGAAATAAAGCCCGTAATGCTAGTTAGACGAATTCGCACGATATGAGAAATTACCATGAATGAGAAGTTAGCGATGAAATTCCCCATAACGTCGCAGTAATGTTCACAATCACCGGCTCCCGGAGTGTATCAGTGCACTGAAGATTGCCATAGATTTGCGGGAAACAGGTGAGGTTCGGGAATCGGTATCCTGGCTATCAGAATAAACTCTGCCGGAGGGACACTACCTTGTTCAGAGCAAATGCAGTGTGGTTCTGTGGTATAACTTGGCTTTGTTTTCGTTCTTCGGCACGCCGATGGAATTGTCTCGCAACTGACATTCGGAGTAACATCAGCTCTAGCGGTTAATGATGCACGCGGCTCTGTAAACGCGAAGGCCGGTTACCTTGCTTGCTCCAACTTTCAATACTTAAAAAATACCTAAGAAAAACTTCGTACGATCGAAGCCATCCATATTGGGTTGAGTTGGCCGTAGGTATGCGATCGGTTGGTCCACTTAGAAATGGATGGGCCGATACTTGGACGATTAGACCTTGGTAAGGTGCAGGGGTTGGCGAATGAGTTAATTTAGAGACTGCTGTATACCTTGTGAATGCGATATTAAGCGCGAAGGGGTGCGCTATTGGAATTAATGGCGTTGTATAGCATCATGCCCAGGAGTAAATTATACTGTAGGTAGAGTGCAGGCTTCGTTCTGAGTGAAATGGCTGGAGTGTACATGAAGCAATGAATTTGCGTCCCTTAGCTGTTCTTGTTATTAGGGATGGGGGTAAACCAGAGGTAGCGTGGAGAAGGTCGCTGGTTCGAGTCCCATGACCGGCGGAAATTTTTCAGATTAGAAAAAACTTTTTAATGGTTTT
This sequence comes from Hetaerina americana, assembly GCF_022747635.1. Classification (NCBI taxonomy): domain Eukaryota; kingdom Metazoa; phylum Arthropoda; class Insecta; order Odonata; family Calopterygidae; genus Hetaerina; species Hetaerina americana. Next base: position 1,772,228 of record NW_027286292.1, on the reverse strand, counting down.
ACGGAACTAGGTAACCACACACGAACAGAAAAACCACAATAATGATATTTCGGAACGAGACAACGAGATAAATAGACCCCTGAACCCAAAGGCAGCAGTTTCACCATGAGGCACTGGTGGCGCAGACTGAGCTGCGAACGAGAATGAAGTGCACGGTATTGCGATGTGGAAGGCAACGGGAAACCACCACATTAGTCTCCCTAGAATATGCAGCCTTCTCTTGCATTCAAATGCAGAAGAATGGAAAGATATGTGCTGCAGTAAACCAATCCTAGGATTGAAGTAATAAAAAAGTTGCTCTTATATTTGTATGAAAGCGGGTGTTCGACGATTTGTGGTCATGGATTGTGCGCACGAGCGCGGGTCAAGACGAAATGTTTGAAGGATGGGGTTTGGGGGTGATCGGCGGGGGGTGGGAGACTTCTGGAACCCCTGGAGAGAGAATAATAAGATGAAAAGACATGAATGGCTTTGCAGGTATCAGAAGAGATTCCTTCGAAAAACGCATCTCTTACCTTCTGGCGACTCGTGGGTAAACGGATAACGGAGAAAACTTGTCGAGTCGGGGTCTATGTAAAAAAATGTTTGTCTCTCGAGTGCATGGTTCAAGCATAAATTTGTAGTTCATTTCTATTTATGGAAAAGGATGATTACCAGAACATAATAAAATCCGTTGTGTATGACGACGGGCCGAGTACTTTATTGCCCGAGGTGCAGAATGCGGAGCACACCACTGTTCGGTGGATGCGTGAATACGAGTGAGGCTTGGGAAAGTTTGAAAGGAATGATTCTTTCATGTGCTGAAAGTGTACGTGGGGAATGAAATGTGATGCCTGGCGGAATGAAGATGTTAAGGATACGCGGAGTGGTTAGAAAGGGGGAAGAGGGAGAGAAATTTAATTCGGGCCAAGTTGACGAAGTTGGGACAATGGCTTGTTATATGCACTTACTGAGAGCGAAGGAAATAAGGAAGAGAAATGCAAATATTGTTTTCATTTAATACCAACTTGAAACCATAGACTTTGTCTTTTGATTGCAAAATATGGAAAGAATAAGACTGGAAAAGAAAATTTGGCCGTTAGGTAAATTATTTTTTTAGCGTTAATCAGAAAACAGGATTTTGCATCGGATTAAAACATTTTTCGCTGACCTCAAACTTCAGAGGACGTGATAACCTCTCTCCGTGTGATGCCTCTGAATGTCATCATAATAATAGGCAAGCCATGAAGTTTTCTTGCAACCAGAATTTCGAGAGGAATCGAAAGATGGCCCTCCGTAGCCTTATGGGTGAATTTTTCAAGCACTAAAGCTCAATTCAGGATGAACTCTACCCTAAAACCTTTGACGTCTAGCTTTCAGGTTGACTATTAATGCTTGATTAGCATTCAATGATGAGAGTACAAGCATCTACTCGTGATGATTATTGCTTTCGTCCCCAATCAGCCATGTGAAGAGGTGAAATTCAAGTTTTTCATGAATATAAGATCCATAAGTTAACCATTGACACTCACCTACCGCCTAAATCGCGTACGAACTCAGTGTTTGAATGTGGCAATCAGTGAGGTGCTTCGTGAACACCCGCTCAAACCTAGCATTTTAAACCGAAAAGGGTTGAGAAGGGGGCATTATACAGCACATGATAATGGGATACATTTAAGAGAGAGAGTCTTTTAAGGAAGTTCTAATGCCGTCAGGTGCATTTCAATGGTAGAAAGTTCACCTTCTGGCTTTTCTCTTGCACTTAAATCTCCCCAAAAGTGTGTGAAATACGTCGACCAGCGAGAATTTATGTGTAGAGCAAGTGCATGGAGTCTCGACCTCAGCCGTCCGTAAACATTTCTAAACCTCACTCATTACGTTGGGAAGTTTATACGAAAAGTCTAAAGGCTACCTCTAAAATATTAAAGCTACAGTGCACGTGAGTCCATAAAATACAAAATTAATTTCTTTGACGATATTATGTTTGTATTTCATGGCTCATTACTTTCCACATGCGAAAAAGCGGTTGAATTATCATCATCATAATCCTTTCGTTTTCAACTAGAAAAAATTTCCAAGAAAAATTAACACGCTGTTAAATAGACGCCGACTTAAGGATTCAGCTCCCTGACCTGGCATAATGCAACGGTTTATTTATCGCCAAAAGTAAAGAACAACAGAATGAATCTAGTTTTCCGAAGAGAAGATTTCCGCCACTAAATAGTGAGGAGTGAATGTGACAGGGGCCACTTCCGGACACGATGTGGAAAATCGTAGCGCGGGGCGAATTGCATTTTAACGAGCCCGCCTTCTTGAATGGCATTGGGCCAATGACTTCGGAGTGCCAAGTTGGGTGTTGAGTTCAACTCTTGGCTCATTAGCACTAAGAGAGATGTTTATTTGTCGAGCAATGAAAGAAACTCCTCTTAAACACGACTTAACGTTTAGAAAGGTGTTTTTTTTCAGCGGAAAAGATTTGAAGTGGGTCGTTTTCATCCCTGAAACGATGTTAGAAACAAGAAGCTAAATAGTAATTCGCGAACTTGATGTAAGTTTCACTCAACAGACATGTGCCATTTTTTGCTCCATTAGTTGTAATTTTGGAGTTTAAATTATATTCATTAAAAATCATACAATCTCGAAGTGTACGTTGGTGCGTCATTTTCTCATGTTTACTCTATTGTTTAAATACGTATACATGCATTACGCATTTCGAGACACCTCTTAAATTTTTGATATGGCTCACTGAGAAGAGCACCGTTTAGCAGACTCCCATTTTCATTCCAATTCATTTGATTTCAGTATTTAATCCGTAGTCTCACCCGTATGTTTTATTTTATGAATTCCATCTAATAAAAAGTATATGTCATCTCATTTTTCGTATTATGAGTGTCATCGATTCATTCCCACCCTCTTACGGCTGCAATTCACGAGCACGACTCACCATGAAATGAGATACCTTGCGGATGAATTTTGCGGGGAATATTTCCGTACCTCAGTATTTTAGCAGTTACGAGATGGGCTCGTTGACGCTGCACATAACTGGCCATTAGGTTCGTTGGATGTCGGAATGCCGGCCGTCGGATCCCTAACTGAGGGAGCTGCGTGGAGGCCGGAAAGCACTTGAAGATGCTCTGACGACCTCGGGTGACTTTGCGGGCGTCGTTTGGGAGGAAGTGTTAGATACACTCTCACGGCTCTAATGGAGAAAGTCGAGTCTCCTGGGGGATCGGGATGGTGCGGTGGCTAACGTAATGGCTTGCCATCGAGAGGGCCCGGGCTCGAATTCTGGAGATGGCAGATATTTTCAGTGGTGTCCCAATCCCTACCTAAGGTGCTCCGTGGAGAGCACTTTGAGTAAAATACGCCGCCCTTCGGATAGGACGTTAAACTGCGGACCCCTTGGCACCTCTCGTTAAGAGAAGGCTAATGCCGATTCCCTATTCCGCAAACGACCCAAGCCGTCGGTCGCCTCCCCTAAATACTACTAATACAACTACTCGAGTAAGATCGTAAAGACTGAGCTCAGGACGAGGAAAGTTATGACCGAGCGCAAGTTGGCGCAAGTCAAACATTTATCACGCGAAATCCGCTTTGTATTTTTTGTGCGTGTTAGTCAAGGATATCACCGGAGTTTTGGGGCTCTTCAGTTGACTCGACTCCTTGTCCCAAATATTGGTTGCATCAGTTCGGTGGGCATATGAGCGGAGCCTATGGAAGCTTACAAAAATGGGCGGAGCACGAAGATTTGGCACTCTCGGCGTTTTAACGTGTCAGGGCTCCGACACGCTGCGGAAATCTTATGCTTGGCCCGCAGACGTGTTTTGGTGTCTCTCACTGAGAACAATCCACTGGGCAATCTGCCACCTGAAGAGGTCAAAAAGAAGTATAGACCACTTCAGCAATAGTGCTAACCAACTCAATGCCATTCAATAAAACGCAATGAAGTTAGCGTTGAGTCGCATTCCGGCGTCCAAAATTACCGGTCATGAACAAGTGTATCTTTGAATTGTAAATTTGACGGTGACAATACCGCGAGAAAACAGGCAACGGTCATATATCTGGTCACTTCTTTTGGATGCCAATCATCGCCGACGTCGTCAGCGTCTCCCTTCGCCAAAGAAAGTGAACCGGCTTCTGAAGCATGTGAATGAATTTAATATCGGGTCCCATTGGCAGGAAAGGCCGGTCACACTCATTAACTCATTGTATCCCTTATACATACACCAAAGCATTTACATAGCCAAAAAAACGTCAACCTAAGATCTACGTTCCGTGAGTCCCAGTGCATCGAAAAATGATTGTTTTGAAAGAGAGAATATCATTGGATTTGGAGTGTTGGCTTAACCTAACGTGGGTTAGTGGCAGCAGACCTTCGGCGCTGAAAGCCTCGACTAAGAGAAAATATTTTATAAATCAATCATCCTATACTTCGACCTTTAATTTAGTCAAATATTACCATGTGCCTAAACTGATAATGGTTTCCGCACAAAAAAAGGGCTAAGGCAATTAAGACCAGAATAATGACTTTTAACATGCCTGCATACATTTTATTACGTAATCAACTAGTGTACTTCAGGATTAAATCCAGATATAACGCGTGCAGGATGGGAAGACCCATTACTGAAAGATTCATTCAGATAGGTAGACGCATTTATCATTGCTACCGTGATCCCACCAATAAATAAGTAGCGGTGATACATTAAGACATTTCCGATATCGTTTCCTCAACGACGATGTGGTATGTTCACTTACCAACCGAAAGTCCTCGCGATGCCTCTGGGTACTGCCAGATAAACCAGTCTATTTTCCCGGATATCTGAGGATTCTGTACGATGATCACCACATGGAAAGAAATGGCCCTCCACACCCAACCTGTCCGCCCAAAGTGTGCACATTTCACACACCAATGGTACAATGATTCGTCCCGCGTCGGAATGAACGACAAAGTAATGAACTGGATTCGGGACTTCCTTACAGACCGCAAAAAATGGGTAGTGATAGATGGCTCAAGCTCTAATTATATGCAAGTAACATCCGGCGTCCCACAGGGTAGCGTCATAGGACCACTACTATTTCTTATATACATTAATGATATCACTAGTAACATAAAAAGCAGCATAAGACTCTTTGCCGACGACACTTAAATCTAAAGAGAAATAGTGACTGACGTAGATCGTGAATCACTATCAAATTACTAAAACAACATTAAAAAATGGTGTGAAGAATGGGGGTTTGACTCAAATACGAAAATATGTACCGTTATGCATTTCTTAAATAATAGAAAATACAACCAAACTTAACCAACTCACTCACTCGGAGGTGTTCGTATGAGCGTCGTGGATGAAGTAAAATACTTTGGGGTCACCATTGTATCGGATCTTTCTTGGGGAAAACATATACGTATGATACGTGGAGGGGCGCTAAAAATGGCATTCTTCAATCGTATGGTCGGAAGGTGTAGCGACGAAAAAGTGAAGTATACGTTTAACTTTCGTAAGACCTTACATTGAGTATAGGGCGAGCGTTTGGTATGCATTTGAAAAAGTATTAATTACAGAATTAAATAGGGTACAGAGAAAGGCCGCTGGATTCGTGAAAAACTCGAACCAAAGGACACAAACCGTCACTCATGTAATACAGAACCTGGGGTGGGAACCATTAAATATCCGAAGACTTAGGGCTAGATTAAACTTATTACAAGGTAAAAAGCGTGTGGTTTTGCATCCGACATTGTCGATATACTATAATTAGGCTCCCTAACAAACATTGGTAGGGCCGACAATCGCTACAAAATTAGAGAGTTAGATTTACGAACTGATAGATTCAAGTATTCTTTTTTTCCTTGCACTATTTGCGACAATAATAAAAGGGGGAACGCCTAAGAAAATAATAGGTACACGCTATCGAACTTAGGGGTACACAAGATTCAATTCCCACCAAACTCTCTCCAAGTCCGGCGTCCTAACGCCCCCCGGCGTGCGCCCTTGTGCCAGGCACCATTCACCTACACCCAAGGGGTGTAGGTGAATGTAAATAGCGTATTTTGTATTATTATTATTATTTTATAAGTAGTCTACGCATCCCCCGTCCGGAATGCGTAGATTACTAGCCGGTAATGAGTGTCCGAATTGCATGTGTTACTGCCTTCTTTCGACATATTTCTTGCCCTATTTGTGTAGGCATAGGAATAGCTGCTAACCATATAATACTCGTAATAAATGTGGGCACGTCTCATGACCGATATTCGGTCGCCCCCTTTCCACGCGGTCATGGGTGGGTCGCGGGGTGTCAGGTGCATGAGGAAATAGAGGGAATATATGTAGAGTGGCTGGTGACCTACAACACCCTGCCACACGTCCTTGCGACGGCTTGTGGGTCATTGTGTAGACGTAGATATACCTGTAGATGTACTGTTGCCAACTCGTCAGCTAGATCGGTTGTTGGGTTGAAGCTCCGTTCTGGTATGTAACACGGGTTGGACGTTCGGGCGGAACACATGATTTCCTGTCCCATGACACCTCTCAAGAATGAAAAAAAATTCCACAAAAAAAACATTTACCTAAATATCCGAATGTGGATTTGCGAACGCTTTGAGTTGCAGCAGTCGCCTTTGCGGCACTTGGATCTTCTGCTGAGGATCATCGGCGGCTGAAGACAGCACTTAAGATAAGCTTAAAGCAATTGTTTCCGTATTCGGGGCGTAGCTGTGAAACAACTCGTTGGATGATTCAACCCAAATGCTTTCATAACAGATAATACTGTTGAGCCGCCGCAAACATGATAAGAGCCGTCTGTACTTACTTTATTTCGTTTCCTATCATTTCTGAGGTGCTCTTGCGTAACTTTACCCTCGCACTTAAGGACGTCCGCTGAATAAATATTCTCCTTGTTAATATTCCGCAAAACATTAAATGAAATGGCTTCGAGATGTGTAATCCTTTATCGGATAGAGAACGCGGTCACGAACTTCAGGGCCGATTTGCTAAACCGGGATAAATATTTAATGAATGGCTTCCGGCGACCCTTGGTGGAGTAGTTCGATGACAAAGAAGATGACGGAGTTATATTTCGGAAATTTTTCCGGCTTGCACCGCACGGCGCAGCGACACAATTCAATGCGAGTGGGCGTTTCTATGCAATCCTCTCCTCTGGCACTTACTTTTATTTCTCGGCGGGTGATTGAGCTGAGCTTCCTCGGTGCGAGTGAAATGGGAAAGCAGCCAATGTAAGGCGAATAATGAATGAAGCATTCAAAAGGAACTGTATACGGATAATATTAATCTAGAAGTAAAATATGGAAAACGTAAGATGTCAATTTTCACTGCTCTTAGATCATACAATTCCCACACTCAACACAAACAACCAAAATGAAACATTAAGTGTTACCATTGTGTTGAAGTACATATATATATATATATGTATATATATATATATGTATATATATATATATATATATATATATATATATATATATATATACATAGAGAGAGAGAGAGATTTCGTTTAAAGCCAAGTAAGTAATAACTGATTTTTCGATCAAGCTGGTGGCGCGACTAATTATCTCTCAGATGGAAGGCACGCACCAGCATTAACACTTATATGGAATCAATTTAGAGAGGTAAACTCTTGAATATTTTATTATTTCAGCCCAGGGTTTTCTTCAAAAATCACACCTATCGCCAATTTTTTCCTTTATCATATTTTCAGGGACTCTTGGAATCAATATTTGCATTTATAAGCTAAGTATAGCCTAATTATATTGTGGACTCTGTAAAATTGGCGACAACGAGCGATGAATTTTTTCGCAAAAGTCGATATCGAAAATGAGAAGGGAAATGAAGGTGGTCGCAATAGAACTTTTGTGTTCTCATGACATTGTGCTCATATGAATGCGTCTGTTTTTCTATTTTTGTCCTGTACTTTTGTATTCATCGGTAGACATTTAAATTCAGCGTTGTAGAACACTTAACGTTTCATTTGACATCTCTTCATCGAGGGAAGCTGTGAATTTCGTTCAGTGATTTTTACTAAGCGTGTAAACAGATTTCCCCTTGCAGATGAGCGTCTACCGACGCAGTGTATTTACTCTCGCTTGTAAAAGATGTAGTGAAACTATCAGTAACATAATTTGTCTTGCTTGACGGACTTCAAACCTGGGGCAAAATAAGACCGTACCTTTTAAAATCCTTATTATCCCTGCAATTTCTCGTCTGAGGCGATATTTTGCAAGAATGGTTTATGAAAAATTGGAGAAAACTTTTCAGCAAACAATCAGGGCTTCGAGCAGCCATAAAATCCTCCCAAGATTTAAAATTTTGGGAGAAAACAATAATTCCAGGTGAGAGGAAACGAATGCATACGGGGATCGAGATGGTGCGGGGGCTAACGTACTGGCTTCCCACCCTGAGGGCGCGGGTTCAAATCCCGGCGGTGTTGAATATTTTTCAGAGGTATCTCGATCCCTACTTGAGGTGCTTTGTGGAGGGCACTTTGAGGGAGTACGCCGTCCGTCGGATGGGACGTTAAACTGCGGACCCCTTGGCGCCTTTCGTAAAGAGTAGGCTAATGCCGACGCCGGGTTTCTCTCCACCCTTCATCCTTTCCTGTCCATCCCCTATGGCGCAAATGACCTTAGCTGTCGGTCGCCTCCCCTCAAAACTACTACTACGAATGCATACGTGTATGGACGCTCATTGACTCAGGCCCTTCTGTGTGCTTCCGCCAGGTCTACGTGCCAATTGATTCATATCCCAAAAATGAATTCAAGTCTAAATGAGAAGCCAGCGTTCCTTCATAAATTACACTCACGCCAATAGTCGTCGATAAAGGGTTTTGTGAATTTTGAAGCGATGAATAAAGCGTATGGATAATTGTCGGTACGCGTATGGATAATCGTCGGTACATCGGAGGGGGTGAATATTCCAATGGTTTTCGATATAACGCATAATATATACCGATGTTTTAACCATCCCTAGTGTTCATTCGTTAGAGCTGCTTTTGTCGCGGGTTTAAGTAATAGTAAATGGTAAGACCCTCGCCTGCCAACCCAGAGGTCGCGGGTTCGATTCCCGCCTAGGTGGTTTTTCCGCCACCTAGGAATTGGGTGTATAATTGTAATATCATTGTTTAATGTACGATGTAAAAGCCGAATTGCAGTTTTGGGACTGATGCAAAATAAATGAATGTTCCCCAAGTCTTGACTGCATGCCAAGGTTTCATCGGCGCTCATCTGGGGTGAGCAGAATGAGTCAAGTGGATGGGAGGGGGCGTGGAAGAGGCGCCCAAGACCGGCGTTTGGTAGGGGTCCTCGAAGGTGGGTGGGTGCACCATGGTTGGGAAAGAATAAAAGCGGACCCAAGGGCGGAAGTGTGGTCGCCCTCCCTCGCGAAGAATGCCGTACGTGAGTCAGGAGTGTGTGGGGGCCTTCCCGCGTGGGCCTTCGCCCGACACGCGCATCTCGTCGGTCCTATATTCAGTCTTGTTATATAGGAAGAAAGCACAACTGGAATTTACGTACACCATGCTCGGCAAGTCACCATTATCGTGCAGATTAATTTGCAGAGTAGCAGTCATAGGTTGTTGAGGAGGTGGTGAGAATTGGCTTCAAGAGATCCCGTTACACTTAAAGAGGTCCGATGAAAAGATAGTTCTTTTTATGCATTGGCGTATTGTGAAAAGGAAACCACCGCGCTATCTTCCTTATCGCACAACGGCGAATCCGTTTTTGGTTTTGTCAACATTAGTTTAGCCGGCTTGACGAGAATTGTGAAGAAGCAATATTTACTTGTATTTCTTTTGTATTCCATCGGAGTAGTCTAACCCGATTCTTTTTGGAGATCCGCTGGCCGATTCTGGTCCTCGTACGAATGACCTACTTAAATTACTTTCAGGAGCCTTCATCCGCTTTGATTCCTTACCGAAACGGATTGCACTATATTACAAGATTGGTATAAAAAGAATCGGGAAAGGCTTCGGAAAAATAGATTTATTTCAGATATTGCTACATTGCCTCAACATTCTTCTCTTGTTATTCCTTTGAGTGTCGACACACTTTGGCCACTGGCTTTTCCACGACTGGAAGGCTCCCTGGTAGGTGGATTCCGGATGGTCCTTAAGGGTGCTCGTGCAAGCTTTTTTAACGGCATTTAGTGGAACGGCACTTAATGGAAATATTCTGCTTTTACCAAGTCGGGGCTGCAAGGGGGTTGGGAAATCGTCGCGATACCGTTGCAGAAGGTCTTCGCAAGCAGACACTCGACTCTGCTTTTGGTCGTCCATCAAGACCTTGGGGGCTAGTTTAGCGCAGATCTTTCACATCGCCAAATTTTGAGGGAGAGTGGTAAGGACTGTCCTTTTATCAATGCTAATACGATCTGCGATCATGCACACGCTTAAACGACGGTCTTAATTCAGCACTTCAGGCACGCATCGCGCGTCGTCGTCGGTTCTTGACGTCGACGGCCGTCCAGAGCGGGGCCCGTCCTACGCACTCTTTCGGCCATTTTTGAAGAGCTTGTACCTCTTCAAAACGGCAGTTTGTGACATTCTTTCATCTTGAAACACATGGCGAGTCATGCCCATCCTCTGCATACCCTATTTCCACAGTCTTACACAAAATTTGATGGCGTACCGCTGTTCGATCGTTCGCCACATTTTGCGCTTGCAACGAGTCACTCGAATGGGGCCCACTAAAGCACGATCTAGCGGAACGAATACTCGTAGGCTATTAACGCTTAGCGCGTATTTATGGTCAGATCCTCCACTGCCGAACCTGCGCTGTGCGACGCACAGTCACGTCAGGAAAAAATTGTTCCCGATACTTTTTATACAAACTTTGAATTGCAATGTTTTCATTGGTGACTGAACTCAAAAACACCCTCCGCTTGAAAGTCTTATTCTATTGAGATCCATGAAAGTAATTTCTGGTCAATCACATCGCATAGATTAGAAATCAGTGATTTACGTAATAGATCGACGTCGTGTCGACTTGAATGTGATGAAATTAGTGTGAGATGAAGCTAACTGAAGATTCTTTCGTCTTCCTGAGAAATCTTATGACTTTTGGGTGTGAGAACTTCTGTCCTCAATGTTATATTTACTTTTTTATCGCATTTGACTTTTGACTACACAAGTCAGTCTTAAGAATTATTTTCATATTTCCAAAGAAACTGCGGGAGATGCCGCAACAGTAACTTTTAACGGAGTCAATCCGCTAATGTGCATTTCAATGCAACAATTTCAGAGTGTAATTTCAGAATATATTGAGGGATCTGGGTTCGAATCCCAGTCAAGGCGAATGATTTTTACCCTCTGAAATTGTTGCATCAATTATTTTCATGTTTCTTTACTTTCTCGTTTATTCCCAAATTTTCATAAGTAAACCAGATTGTTTTCATGTTTGACGCCACAGGAAGACTGCCGAAAATAAGTTCAGCAAGCGCAAGCGAAATTTTTTTAAATGAGTAAATGAAGTGTAACTCATCAAATCCACGATCGTGGTACATTTTTCACCATCTTGACAGGATTCTGTTGATTAGTACAACCCTCGCTTCAATAAACGGCCCGTCAAAAGCCCCCGCCAACGTTCGAATGCTTGGGAATTTTCAAGCTTGGAAAGCTATGCAACATTTGGTTGCAAACTGACATTTGGTTGCTTTTCGGAAGTTCCCATCAAAATTGCTAACTCAATAGCGATTGCGAAATGGCCAAAGTTTTCCACCGTGAATTGGAGACAACATAAATAGAGGTGTCCACAGAGCAGAGGTCCTCAGTTCGTTGGGATTGTCCTCAACAACCACACTTTTAGGAGATGGCCTTAAATGGCAACCAGGTATTTTCTTCGTAACTGAGATGCACCCCGAAGTTCAACGACCTTCGTCTCACTTAGTGTTTACAGCTCAGTTCAATCTTAACTCTGGTACTGTTTTCTTGTGTTACGCGCAAGAAAAAGTTTGAGTTCTAACCATAGTACCATTCACATATTTTACCTTTGTAGACTGCCTCACTCTGCGCTTTTAAAAACATTGGAGACAATTAATGTTAGCATAAAATAATGAATTAATTTCGTGTGTAAGTTTTCATGCTACAAATCTTTTCACGAATGCTTGGTGATTGGGATGAGGTAATTTCGTAGTTCAGCGCCCAGATTTCCACAGCACCGAAGAGAAAAAGTTCTCAGTTGGCCTCGACAGCCGGTTGTGGTGGCTGTAGCGACCTCCAGCTCATCCAATATTTGAGGGTGCAAAACCCCCTGGGGCAAGGACGTTCTGCTGTCTCTTTGCAATTTAATGGGCGAGTGATTTATGGGCGGAACGACCCCAAACCGTACGAGTGCCTAAATGAGAGCCTGGATACAAAAGATTTCTAATGTATAATGCCCCAAATGATAGCACTTAAATCCAATCTAATAATTTGTTTAAATTTAGCTTTACCACCAAAAAATGTTCGATGGACGTCCCTCATATTTGGTATTGAGTGGTAGTTTTTGCTGGCTATTATTTATCGTGCCAGATGCCACCTGTCTATATAACAAAATTTTTGGACTATCGATCTTCACCGAGAGGTGAAACTTGGTAGGGCGCGGTGAAACTGGTTTCGTTATTTTTGACGGCCTCTTTCTGCGGCCTTTCGCAACGTGAGTTTCAATCTGCTACTGCACATATAAATACCGGATTAATGCTTTTGCATTTTTTTATTTGAAAAAATTTCCACTATTTCATTCATTGTAAAGCTAAAACAAGTTCATTCATTCCTTCCAGGTAGAGTACGCATTGAAAATTGATTTTTAGTGATTCCTATTAGCTTCTACGCCTCTTGAGAACTTCCTTTTGTGTTTGCCCTACTTTATTTCCTTTTTCAGTATTTTTTGTAAATACTGTACGCTTACATTGTGCGTAAAAAGTCCATTGCCATATTTCCCCAACCCTCCATACCCATTAATCTCCTTTAAAATTACCCTTATGTTAACTGGTGGTTTGGACTGAACCAAAACTTGGATTTGGAAACGAAACGATACGAATATTATTTTGGTAAAGAAATCAAAGAGTATTCTTTTCTTTGCATGCGACATTAAAATTTTCCTTCTATTGTGAACTTGTTCATTGGTGCGTCAATGACAACAGAGTAATGTGATTCGAGGAAAAATCGCCTTCTTAGTATTAGTAAATGTTTTATTTGCTTATTGGACGTCTACATTGTATACATGCTTGGTCACGCCTTCGAGGTCTAAAACTTATAAAAATAACAGTCTGCGGTTCTTAGGCACTTTTGATTCATAAAATAAGGGATCCAATCGTAGTGATAGGATGTGTCATCATCGTTGGGTTTCTCATGTTGTATTTACGACTTGTTTTCATCGCCTGATATTACGGCAGGAAATTGAATGACAGTCAGCAGCTCTGTCCGATGGGACGCGGTTGGGGAAAACGATTTTGCTTCTTCGTTCAAACGTGCGTAGAACATACGACGGCGACCACCTCGGGTTTCAAAATATTTCGAGTTACTGCGGAGGTGTCTCATACACATGCGTTCGAGTTCACGTTAAGTCTCATAAATACATAATCCTTTCCTAGCCCGGTGAAACTACAATATATTTTCGTATTCGGGCAAAAAAAAATCCCTTTTCAAATGGGGAAACCAATCGGCCCATCTCGAGGGTGTTGTTGAGAAGGCAAAAAGTACTGTAATTACAAAGATCTTTTTATAGTCATTGCGTGAATTCTACGCATGTTTCTATGCGTATGGTTGTATTAAAAAGTCAGGATTTTCATAATAAACTCTCCAAGGCCGTTTGATCAGAAGGTGGAAGCAGTAGAAAGTTGTCGAAGACTACGCCTACCTTCTCGCCCGAAACGTGCTATGGGGAAAGTTATGAAATGAAGTGCCAAGCCTGAGGAACCGAAAATCTTAGACGTGCACTAGGTTGGTCAAAACTCTTGAGGGCGCTATGCGAAATACACAGCAGACTTCAGGTACCTTAGCAGAGGCGTACATTAAGATTAGCATATCTTGCAAGCAGCTCTACAAGCACGGGTACTAGAATAAGAACCCATTTTGAATGCTTGCAAGACTGCTGCACTGATATATTGTCAGAAAATGATTACTTTCCTTAAAAAACTTGGGATGTGAAACGTTTTGACTCCAAGTTAGAGTTATTTAGCTTTTGGGATTAGTTTTGCTACCCACGTTGAGCTCATGAATTGAAATGATGCTCTGCTTTCTTGTGGACACGAAAGAATTTCTTTCTTTACAAAAAGAGTCTTAAAAAAAATCGCATTTAAAAAGCAATGTTGTTGAGTCTTCTTTGAGGTAATGGTGGGAAATTAAGTTCTGCAAGAGCATACTATACGTCGCCTTGCCCTTCGGCAAGATTAAACTATCGCGGCCTCTTGCCCCGTTCCAGATGGGTGAAAGTAATGTGGAGCAATTTACTTCCCACTGCACACATTTTCACGCCAATTTACTGCACACCTTTTCCCAGCCCTCAATTCATGTTTAGGAAAATGAGAATGGGGAACGCAATGCAATATTTGCACTGTGAAAAAAGGCCGATGAGTCGATGGTAATCTTCTAAACTATCAATTAGTTTAACCGTACATATTAATGCCATGAGTATGGAGTCACAAATCCCATACTCTTATCTCCACTTCTCCAAATGAAATTCAGGAAGAATTACGGCTGAATAATGAATTAACTTTTCAGTTGTCGGTGCTCAACGTATTCCGGATTTATCGTAAGGTGATTTCCCTGATTAGAAAACCTCAAAACCGCCTTGTTCTGCGCTAGATTGGCATCCTTGACCTTTAGCTTTAAAAGGAAAATTTAGCGATCTCGAAAATAACACGCCGGTAAATTCAGACTATTTTTGCATGTCTAAATGAGGGAAGGATTCCAACGACCGAATGGGCACCTATTTATTCACATAACCGAAGGAGAGAGGTATGCTTGAGTTATCCCATGAGTAATTGTACTCAAATGCACACGCTCAAAGTAAGTATTTTAAGAATCAGAAAATTTCCAGCATATCCGCTAAGCATTTAAATATTCTTTTGCAAGGAAATTCAGCCCAACTTCCTCCTGCCGCCAATCCATCATGGCCGGGAGGAAGAGTGTGCATAGCGTCCGAGGCAACATGAGACTTCATAGGGCATTTAAGTATTATCCAACGGAACAATGTGAATAAAAGTAGCCAGCTTTGACACATGTTTTCGTCTTCAGAAATTCGGTACCGTAATGAGAAATGTGTGCTGAAAGCTGCTTGACGGAGCGGAAATCTTCATTGCCCTCTGGCGGAGATCAATTGTGCATTGCCAATTATTTATTGACATAGTTATGTACATCACCACCCTGCAACAAATTCCAAGAAACTGCGGGAGATGCCGATACAATAAATTTTTGAGGGAGTCATCGGCTAATATTCATCACAATGCAACAATTTGAGAGTGTAAAAATCATTCGCCTTGACCGGGATATTCGTATCCCGTTAGTGGTGAATGATTTTTACACTCTGTAATTGGTGCATTGTGATGGATATTAGTGGATGACTCCGTCAAAAGTAACTGTTGCGGCATCTCCCGCAGTTTCTTGGAATTTGTCAACGGTAAAACAACCCAAGTGTTTGAAGTTGACTTTAGCCTCGTGGACCGTGGCGCATCGCGCGCGACTACGAATGTCTGTTACATTGTATGCGCGGGATCTCGTCACACCTTGCTCCTTTAAAAGCTGCAGAAGTCTTATCCAGCGAGAATACGCGATAGATATTAATACTTTCATTTCTGATATCGTCGCTTCAAAAATTCTATCCTAAACACAAATTTCGAATAACCCAATAGAGTAGCGGCTTTAGACAAATCCTATACGGTGCCAAATTCAGACCCGTCTAGTTTTTACTGCTGCATTCGTGTTAAATTGAAATATCCATCGGGCTTATTGGACGCGGTTCATTTTCTCACCCACTCCTTTAAGTGTTCACGTTCTGCCAATAAAGTCTACTCGAGCAAGGCGAATCTTGACGCTCCGGGAGGCCCACGCGGTTCGGGCCCCGCGGGCGGACTTCGCGGTTGGACCGAAGCGGCGGAGCTGTGAAAGACCCGGACAGGGATTACAAGATGGGATATGAATTTCCTTGGGACGTTTAACTCGAATCCCATCTCTTTTTGCTGGCGGTCTTCAAAATATGCCGCAAGTGTGTATGCGCACATAAATACATACATACATGCACACTTGGAGGAAGCTTTTAGGCAGCGAAAACACAAACCTGTACTACTACTCTGACCATTTTGCTCCAAAAGACTTCCGAGATAGTTAAACAACTACATCTGCGCTATACTGTGCGCTCATATTTTAATGTTCAACTGTACTTGCCTCTTTCTCGAAAACTGTATAAACATTTGCTTTGTTTGCATGTATTCTCACACACCAGTCGCACTGACTTTATGATGCCCTCAGAAATGCATCGCCCTTGGCTGACTGGCTAGCTAAAGCTTGACCATCCGCGACTTCAAAAGATTTCATGAATTCCCCACTGACTTTCATTCCTATTTACAGTTCCCTCCATGCCTACTTTATCATTTCCTTCGTGGATATGAGCAAAAAAATAAATCCTGATTGTATTGCATGTCCCTCACTTATTAGTGACACCATTCTTGTGCAGCATCACTCTTCCCTTCCTGGACCCAAGCTGATAATTTCTTACGCAAACGTTTTCCTTCCTTTCCATTCTCTTATCGATTATCGTTAGTGCGTTTAGCTGCAAGCGAAATGAAGCTTATTGTTGATGATGATTCTTACATGTCACTTCCTTCCCCTTTTTTGGGATGAGAATAATCACTGGTCTTGCAAAATCTAGCGGAAAAATTACTCCCTCAGAAATAATGCAAATTAGCCAATGAAAACTCTTCCCTCCACATTTTCCTAAACCCTAATGCAGTTCCTCGGGAATCGTATCAACCTTCACGGCCTTATTTAATTTAAATTCCTTACATTTTATATCTCTACACGATCATATTTCCCACTCATTAACAAGAATATCCTAGAAGGCTGCAGGCATTTAAATATTCTTTCAATTTTCTACAGGATATTTTCAAACCACACTCCTAAATATTTATACCACAATTTCGTCCCCATCACCTCAATCCACAACAGGAATGCTAGGGGTAATAATAAACTTCTTGTCCCACACCATCGCACGGAAATCTATCACAAATCTTTTCATGTTACAGCATGGTGTCGATGGAACTCTATCCCAGATGACATAAAAAACTCTCCATCCACAAAAGCATTTAAGAGAGCACTTCACAAGTTCATTATCCTCAGGTGAGGAAAATGAACTTGTGAAGCGAACTTAAACCTCCTCATTTAACTCAGCTGCTATAAATATCACTGTTACCACTATTTTTGTCACCTCAAGCAGCAGAATTTTTCAATATGTATATATGGATGTAATATATATTTTTTCCTTTTCTTTTCGATGTGCAAATCTGTGCATAATGAATTTTTGTTTGTCCATATGTATTTGTGTGTATAAATATATGCATTTAATTATAAATTTCATGCCTAATATAGTATGTATAGGACAATGGGTTAAATGGAAGAAGGGACCATTAGATTAGAATGGTTCCAGGCGTCACTTTGTGGAGGCGATCCATTTCAGAAAAGAAATACTTAGTTATTCCACACATATTTCATTAAACACGACCTAGGTTTCGACTTACTAAGTCATCATCAGGTGGTGACCTTACAAAGTCATCATCAGGTCACCACCACCTGATGAAATCCCAAACCTAGGTCGTGTTTATTAAAATATATGTTGAATAACTAAGTATTTATTTTCTGAAATGGGACCATTAGCTCTCAATTTCGCCCAAATAAATACCTCTATCTATCTATCTACCATCAAGAATGCCTGGACCTAAGCTATCCATATCTACGCCATATTCTCTTTCTATACCTCAGACTCCTGACGTTATGCCTTAAACTAATAATTAATCTATACATTTTCCATCTCGTTGAATATATCCTGGGTCAAACCGACCCAAGAAATTATTGTTTTTCCGATGTACCTTTGATAGTTTTTATGAATTTTATTTCTTATTTCCCGACGGTGAAGTCACTTTTCTATACAGCTCGCCTATTTCACCCTTATTTTGTCAACAAAATGAGTAATTTCAGGCGTGTTGAGGTGGAAGTCGAACATAATGAATAACTGATCGTAGAACCTGATGATGGTGTAGTACATCGAAACCCGGTCGTAAAATAAATATTTTATCGAGTGGAAAAGTGCTACGAACAGTTATCCATTACTTCTTTGGTAAAATTCCCATATCTTCACACTACGTCTTCCACCACGCATCTTTCGCCCTATTATGTGATATATATATATATATATATATATATATATATATATATATATATATATATATATAATATATTTTTTATATAAAATATATATATATATATTTTCTTTTTTTTTCTTTAAAATGTATAACACTTAGCACTAGTGGACACAGACAAAAACACAGAAACACGCAAAAAAGAGACTATTTTCCGAATTTTCGGTGGTCGTGGCCACCTTTATCAAGGAAGAGAGGGACAGAACTCGAACAGAGTGGCCACAAAATAGTGAGTCTCTTTTTTGTGTGTTTCTGTGTTTTTGCCCGTGTCCACTAGTGCTAAGTGTTATACATTATTATTCATGTCCGTGAGACTTTCAAAAAGTGTTATATATATATATATATATATATATATATATATATATATATATATATATATATATATATATATATATATATATGCATATATAATGCCCATATATATATATATATATATATATATATATATATATATATATATATATATATATATATATGCATATATAATGCCCATATATATATATATATATATATATATATATATATATATATATATATATATATATATATATATATATATATATATATGCATATGTATATGTGCACCCACACGTCACCAACTTTCAAAACCGTAGGCTCCATCTGAGAGCGTGATACTTGAATCACGTGTCGTCACTCCACGACTGCGCCAGCCTGCCTCCAGGCGAGAGACACCCCCGATGCGGGGGAATGTAACCGTTCCATGGGAAATCGAAGTGCGCGCACGAAGAGCACTCGGATGAGGTTTTCCCAGTACGGCTGAGAGCTCACTTGATGGCCGTTTTGCCCGCACTTGTTGGCATCTTTTGTAATGGAGCTTTGACTCGAGTGCCATGCAGATGGCGGCGATGAGAGGAGCCGTGCCATGCAAAGGCCAAGTGATCGGCCGATCGCCGCTGATTGATGGGCACGGGGCTCGTGCAAGCGGAAGCCGTGGAGTGGCTGGTTGGTTGGTGGGTGAGAGAGAGAGGCAGGCATTCGGATCTCGATCATAGTCACGCTCGCGTTGGCTTAGCATTGGGATTGAGTCGCGAGGCGAGCGTCTCGGAGGGGCGCGCCCTGGCGGCGAAAATCGGAAATTCTGCCACTTCAGTCGAAGAGATGACGGGTGGTGGTGCTTGGTGCTCTTCGGGATTCCGAGGCTTCGGGGGCTCAATTGATGACTCTTCTTCCGGGTCTTTAGCTGCTCACCAAGTGCGATTCCAAAGTGACAAACCCTTCGGTTGTGTCATCTCCGGGGATAGGGGGAGCGGATCCTTTCTCAGGAGCTTGCAATTTATCTACATTTACATCTACCTAGAACCCCGCAAGCCGCCGCAAGGGCGTGTGGCGGGGGGTGTTAGAGCACCACCAGTAATTAAGAAAAAAACGTATTAAAAGTCACAAATGTATACAATCCACGAGCAAAACATGGAATGCATTCATGCAAAAACCCTTACAACCCACACACATGCAAACACCCAAGCTGCCAACTATCATACACATGCACCTACAAATATACCTGATGTCTTTGCAATGTTTAATTTTTTCTGACTCGTAAATTAAATGTATTTAATATTTCTAAAGTGACTTCGGTTTCTAACTATTATGGTTCCTGATTGTCCGGGAAAATAATGAGTATTTGAATCTATCTGTACTGGAATCTAACTCCCCTATTTTAACTTTGTGGTCTGATCTACCTAAATAGTGTGGGACCATATTATTTCCTTTAGTGCCATTGTTAAACTCGTTTGTTTTGAACTTTTCTAAAAGTGTAAGTTTTAAGTGTAATAAGTGGCTATTTTGCAATTGCAGCTTGTGGGTGCTCCTAAAGAAAATGTGCGATTAGCATCGAGTTTGCAATGCCAATATTTAAATCATTGTTGGCATTTGTGGAATTAAAGAAACGGCCAAACAAGAAAATGTTACAATTAATTGATCGGTTAATTTGAAAATTTTACAATTGCACTCATGTATACAGCCACTTAACTTTCGGGAAATCTATCATTAGTGCAAATCAGGTGGCGAACGTCGTCATCCTCGAGTCTTCAATTGAAGAATTGTGATCCTGAATTAGAAATGTGGTTTTGCAGATGCACCGTGGAAAATTATCCGAGAAATCTGTTTCACTCTTGAGAGATCTGATATCGAGCCACAAGGTGTCTGTTGACTTTTGAAGAAGCCTGTGGAACACGGGTGGGGTCCCCAAGGGTCGCATAACACCAATTTCATTCTGAAACTAAAATCTAATCTCCGAAACTAATTGTACTATTACTCAGTGTGGCCTTGTGAAGGGCTTTATGACTAGCATTCTGTGAGAATTGGTTATGAATTTAACGGATTCCATGATTTCCTCTTTTGCACATCTGTCGGAGAATAATAGGTGATCCGCAGGTACTTTCAAATATCATCCGCTCAGTTAATTTCATCAGCGTCGCGCAGCCATTCTTAAATCCATGCTCACGCCACGACGGACCCCTTCATAAGTGAACGTTCAACTAGTAGGAAGTAAAATTGCAGGCTGCAAAATTTCATTCATAGTTCGGATAAGTTCATAAAAAATATACTCAATCAATTTTACACTAATCATTTTATAAAACATGAGAGTTAACTCGCGCGGAGGAAGGGAAGAAAGATTGCAATATATTTCTGATGTTGTGTTGTGGGTTTGGATAGTGTTTTCTGAGGCAAGTCGCAGGATGAAACGGCGGCAGTAATCGCAACAATGATTATTCTCACCCACTCTTCAATGGAGATTAATGCCTTTTCTCTCCGCGCCGCGTTTGAAGTAGTCCTCCACGATAACGACCGCTGTCCTTTCATTTGACGCCGGATTTGGAGCAGTGGCTGTGAAGTTTCCCGTCTAGAAATCCCATGAACTTTAGCGGAGAGCTAAATGTCAAATTTCACCGTCACTTTCAAGTGTCCAAATCGCGTCATTCAAGAGGACAGATCACATCACTTGAGCGGAAGCTCGAGTCAGCGGGAGCATGTGTTTACAGAATTACGAACGGTCACTCGACGCCGAGTCAAAGGTCGTGAGACTGCGGATCTCCAAGGAGACTTGGAACAAAGTACTTGGGGCGGGACGAAAACAAGATGGAATGCCATCCCCGGCGTCCCTATCTCAAAGAGAAAATGCGAACATTTTCGGTTGCTCACTCTTACCTTTCAGTCCGTGAGATAACATATTTTCGACGGCATCATGCTAATAGGAAATGCTTTTTATTTAGTTTCCTCAAAAAGCTGCATTTATAATCATTATTGTTCTTCCGGAATGATTTGAATCCTAAATCATCGTATGAATATGGAATGAAGATTTATTTATGGTCGGAATGCTACGAATGTCAAATTATTTACCCCATTGATTCGCCCCCCCCCTTTTCATAAATAAATGTAGTAGAATTCGTAAATTTATCCGTGAAATCAATCCCAAAGTGTGCTGCTCTCGAAACCTTCGTTTACTCTTACGTGGTGACTCTCAGTCGTGAACTAAGTTTTATGATATCCATAGATGAAAGGTGAGTGGTGCTCTCTAACGTGCATCAACGTGATCTAACGTGATCTCTAACGTGCAGATCAATTGAGGATTTAACCCTTCAAATCCCTCCCATCTCATTCAGAAAGTACAATTATTCGTGAGCGGGAAGTAGGATTCGTATTGAAAGTCGGAGGAGAGCTTAAAAAGAGTCCATCTGATCGGGGAGGACACTCATTGGACCTGGGGCCGTGCTCATCAAAGAGTTACAGGTTTGATAGAGAGAACATTTGAGGAAATGCCCACGCTAATACTTGAGAGGAGAAGAGATCGTTATTTCGCGTTTCTTTGGGCCACATCTTCTTATCCTGTGGATGCCTAGAGCGAGCTGATCCCAGCGCTGAAAGATTTCATTTCTGAAAGAAACAGAAAGGAAGCTGCCCAATTCATTACAGTTTGTCTAGGAGGAACAGAATTTGTATAAAGATTTATGGAAAAGCACATATTTGTGGAAAGAATTTGAGGGAGAGCCGCTGGAGAGAATAGCGCAGAATTTAGCCTAATCGATCGATACAAATCGTATGAATTTAATGCTGACAGAGCACCCAGATGTCGTCACACTCCCTGCCAACGCCCCCGCGACTACTTGCAGTGCTATGCACATGGAACACTTACACGATAATTATCATGTGCCACACGTTTCCGTTGAACGGTCTTAAGTATTTAAATTGTTTCTAGTGCATTTGTGAATGACTGTAATTATTTATGGCGATTATCTCGGTGACTAAAGTAAAATGTATATTTTCACTTAAAGTTGCGTTATTTTCTCGATTAATTTAACAGTGCGATAGTTCAAAACCAAACCGATATTTCCGCAGCAACAATAACCTGAAATTTTTAATGACATCAGAATTGACATGTGGATAGTTTAGCCGGAATATATTCGTCCATGACGGAAGTGGTATCGACGCAGATTGGTTTCACTCACTCTCCCGCAACGACCGAATGAATTGTTATCCTTTGGACCAAATAAGGTTTTTAGCTAAATCTTTGAAAGCCATCGGGATCAACTTCGCATCTTACCCAGTACAGTAATTCTTTGTTTGGCAAACATTTGGCAAAACGAAAATTTGGAGACAGATTTCAGTTGAGCATCTTTTATATTATATATATATATTCTATTAGAAATATGTCTGTAGAATTAGGAAACTCAAACAAAGGCAATGAGATATGTGAAATCGAGAGCAAAAGTGGTGTATGGTAAATGTAGTACTACATGTACCTCCTACATTAATTACTTGGAACTCATTATGTGTCAACCATCGTTGAACGGTTCTCTCCAGCGTTCGTTATTGTGTTAATCCTTCTGCAAAGGAGTAATTATAATTTACCAGGTAGTGACAATAGAGTAATGAGGCTTTCGAAAGCTCTTCGACGGTTGAGGCCGAATCGCAACGTTTACTATGTACTCATTTAAATTAAACATCCGGCCAGGCACCATCCCCGCCCATCCGGTTGGTCGGCGGGTGAACGGGTTCCTTTTCGAAAACCGCGTCCTTCCCAAGGTCCTAAACCATCTCTCATTTTCTTGACAACTCATTACCTTCTGAAAATGGAAAAGTAATTGAAATGGAACCGATACAAGAGCGTGAGATTTTTTTCTACCTTAAATCAAAGGCCTACATTTTGGCAAAGCTTCTGTCAAATTGTGCGGTGGCAGACCCAAGCGAGGGTCGCGGTGCCCACAGGTGCACTGCGGACGGGCCGGGCAAGCAGCACACCACATGTCCCTTCTGCCTATCTTGTCTTCTTCTCAAGAGATTCCAGTGCACAGGGCATCTGGCAGGGTCGAAGGAGTCGTGACTCCCACTCACGTATTCACTTGGGTCTGTCCCTTAACCCTTAAACGTCGCACGCTATATCATGCCGAGGACTCGATAAACCCGCCCAACTGGGCCATGTGCTAGACTGGTTCCAAGGCGAGCCGCGGAAAGTGGACGGAGTGGCTGGCTGTCCAGATTCCGTTTTCGGCAACCCAAGGAGGGAAGGGTTTTTTTGTCGAGTGTCAAGCGGAGGCATTACGTATTTTGACATTAGTATCGAAACAAATCATTTCGCTCCTCTCTTAAAAGCATGCGTCCACTGAGATACTCCCAGAACATGGGCGCGGGCGACCAACCTTCCTACGTCTTAACTTCGCGAATTACTCATTCAATTCAAAGGTGTTTATTTATCCGAGCATTTGTACATAGTTTTAAGAAGTAACAATTATGACAGTAACATTTATAACAACGCATAACAGTACAACTGATAAGGAAGCCCTGTTGTAGGCAATAGGCCTCTTCAAATTACTTGAGGCGCAGAACGTCAACCCACTGAAACTATCCACCGCACGTAATTAGGGAGTTTTAGGAGCAAGTTCGAGATGCATCATGTCCCAGTCATTACAATTTTCCCTTGGTTCATTCAGACCTCAAAAACGTTCTGTTATGTCAGGGAATTACGTCATTAGTAATCCCCCTGTTTTCCGGAAAGGCGGTTTGTAAAGAATGTGACAGTGGTCGCACTAACGTCATCGCCATCTCTCCGCGAGACCGACGGAAGGAAGGAACTGTAATATGATGTTCGCTTTCTGCCTCCGAAAATTATGGAAATTCTTTGTTCGATGAATTATAGCTGGTTTGTGAATAATGAAATCTTAAAGTTCGAGGATGGAGAGCTCGCAGTTATTCACTCACCAGGAAACTAAATAGAAGTAGATCTATATCTACATAATACCCCGCAAGCCGCCGCAAGGGCGTGTGGCGTGCAAAGTATTTACAGCATGCAAAATCAAAACATACATGCAAAACTATACCCACAATGCCGTAAGCATTCATGCAAAAATCCCTTGATCCCACACGCATTCAAATACACACACACACGCACAATCATCAATAAACAATTGCACCCCAGGATGCAGTATGAAATCAATCCAACAACACGCAAGATGGAACATGAAAAGGTGGAATGCGATAGAGAATGTGGGACACCTTCTTACGCAGTTATTGCGAGTGAGTATTAGTTTACGGCATTTGTATCATCTGGGCTAGGCTGGAAATAATAAACTATGGATGAGAAGAAGTGAGGGCAGAGAGTAGAGTATTCATCACTCTTCGCAAAAGATGGCCGAAGTACTTGCCACTTAACGTTCGATTCGACGGACGTTTCGCTTCATTGTAGACTTTCCGGGCGCGACACAGACAAGGTGATTCGGAAACTAATAAGATCTCCTCAATTCCGCGAATGAATGTGAGTTTGGCAAACATTTTTCGAATCGAAGGAGCTTTGCTCGATGTCTGACAACTGATGTGACAGTGAAGTTACCACTTCGTTCCGTTTTTTACTACAGCTGGAGGCAAATCATACAGCAGTATATACATGTATTTTTTACAGAATTTTACATATATTTTGTTGAATATGGCACGCTGATACACGGAAATTGCGTCGGCAGCTTTCATGGGGACAGGGTTCCGGAATGATTGTTCCATGTAGATTAATTGAAAATTGTAACTAGACGCACGGGTGCCGAAAAAATATTTCTAACTAAAAAAGGGAACGCCGATGAGGCAACCAAACATCACGGTAAATTGGAGGTTCTTTATGGTTCAAGGCCAGGCCCCGTAACCCAAATCTATGAGTCGGTTTTGCATGCATTGATGAGTTGATAAAAAGGACCATTAAATCAGTGCGAAAATAATTATCATATGAATTAAACTTTGTGATTTTGCGATTTTTTTTAATTTTGTAAAGCGGCAAGTTTCGCCTGCCTACACTTCCATCTGTCTTAGGCTGAAATTAAGTGTTTACGACCGTCGACTGGATAGTGATGGGAATTTGAAAAAAAATGAAATTTGTAGAAAGTGTAAGCTGTTTTTCAGGATTTTAGAAGCCTAATGCAAATGCTCGGAAATGCATGGCCATCAGCCCACAACCTCAAAGAATTCCCGGATGGTTATTGCATAAAATTTTGTTTCTTAACAAAGAACATGTACTCACTTAACGTCAGTGACGGGGCCTTTTCCCGTGCACGCGTGTACGGCGGAATACGGCGAAGTGATTTCAATCGCTTTTAGCCATGGCTCGCTTGTGTGCTCCCAATATGGTCCTTATGGCCCTTTTAGTTAGGTCTACATAAGATTTCCCAGAGCAAAAACGCATTTTGTATCGACCCTTGGCCCCCTGCAGATGCTCTCTCTCAAGACTGTCATATCCAGGAAGAGAAAAACTTTAAAATCCTAAAATTTTATTCCTATAATTAGTGTGAACCTCATAAGCTACACCGAGAAGCGCACAAATGTTTTTTTAAGTCTTCCACGCATTGGTATTTTTGAATAGATTACCATTCGTGACTTCATCCGTGTGTAATATTTACAGAAACACAACTGTTTCGCGGACGTTCAAGTTATCTGAAGGAAGCCAACTAGGACGCTGGCGATACTGTTGTTCTCTTAAAAACATGACTCGCATATTTGCTTTAACTCTTGCACACTTTGACCCGGTAAGCTATACGGAAAACCCATGCGCTGATTACTTTTTCACCTGGACTTTCAAACAGAATTATTTCTCCGAGAAACGGACCTTTCATATCACTGGTCCATTTCCACGTAAAATTTTCTGCTCGAACCTTTAGAAATGCATTCGCCATTGAAGCGCGTGGTCCTCCGTATGGATCGCGAAGTGGCTAATTCGCTCCTGCCATTGAGAGTGTCGACAGGTCATTCTATCCACCCCCACTACGACTTATCTTGTTCCTCAATTCGCCTGATGACTCGCCTCACCCAGGCGGAACGAATAAAATTTATCTTTCCTGCGGTCTCGATAATTAAGGATCTTCTGGCAAGCAAAGACCCCGCTTGATAGCCAAAGGTCGCGGATAAGAGTCCGGTCTTGGGCACGCGTGTTCCGTCTCGGAGGCCATTGTTTGCCATAGGCGCCCCAGGGACCGGCCTCCACAAGCCTCGGTAAGCCAAAGAAAACGAAGAAACGCCCCATCAACAATGGATGTGAACAGGAGCCGCCGAACTGTGCCTACATTTTACCTTGCAAGCTGCCACGGGGACGAGTGGCAGGGGGTGTTAAGTCACGGGACATTAGAGTAATTATTGATTCATGTGTCGTAAATTTGCCAGCAGTTCTGACCTCTCATTATTATTACAGCGGCAATCTACCTTTTAAGGTGGCTCTTGGATGGACACAAGTTGCCACATAATTCTCTTGACTCACCTAACAAAGTACAACCTGGAATTCGACGCTGCATGGAACCCCTCTTCATCACCGAATATTTCTTTCCTCCCTTCATTCCGTCGAACATCCCTATTATATTCCTGCCCCTTCGTCGTTTGCCCACCTCATGATTTCTCCCAACAATTCCCTCTCCTCGCCCACCATACTTCCTCATTTGTTTTCCTTTCCGTCCACTTCACCTTCTCCATCCTTCCCCACACCCACATTTCATAAGCCTCCAATCTATGTGTATCCTTCCGAATTAGTGACCACGTTTCCGCGCCGTACATAACTACGCTCCATATCAAAGTTTTAACGAGTCTTTTCTTAACATTCTTACTCGAAGTCCCTGTCATCAGTCATCCCTCCTTCTTACGAAAGCCTATTTGCCCAAAGCTATTCTTCTCCTTACGTCCCTATTATTTTGACCTCAATTTTGGCCCAAAACACTTCCGAGATAGGAAAAGTGTTCCACCTGCTCTAGTTTATAAACCCCTATTTTAATATTTAGCAAATTATTCGAGGGAAGAAACATTTCTTGCAACTATTGGCTCTGCAGTTCATTTTTCTTATTTCGTCCATCAATGTGAAGTGGCGATAGGATCACTCCCTGTCTGTGTCAGCGGTAAACTCGAGTGATTTGCGCTTTTCTAATGTCGCGCACGTCATAAACGAGTTTCCAGTGTCTTCCAACGTCTTCCCATTAAAATATGACACTTTCCGGTCGATCAAAACGATTCTTCGCGAAACGAACCTCTTCTCTTTGTTTCCTGTTTAATATTGAAATATATGCATATGTGTGTCCTTCCGAGAAGGGTCACATACGCTCGGTGCATATTAAAGTTGAGTTATGACCCAATGAGAAAGCACCTCATTAGCTTTTGCATTCGAATATTTTTCCATCACTCATTTAATTAACCCAAGGTTGCTCGGCATTGGTCTCAAGATGCTGTCAATGTGCTTTCCTCGCGTTATTACTCATCATATGTTGACCTCAAAATATTTCACTAGATCCACCAATCTTAACTCTGCCCCTTCACGTCTGTAGGTGTAAGGATGCAAGGATTTCTAGAATTTCATTACACCTCATATTTGTCTTATTTAATCGGAGACCCTAATCCTGACATCAAGCACCGACTTCGTTGAGATCGCTAGGAGTCTCGCAATCTGATTTATCACTCATCTCGATGGGTGTAACCAAGTCTCCGAATCCAAGGAGTCGCCGTGCTATTGAAGACAGATGTGGAGAGTGTCGAGGCTGACACAAGTGTTCCGTGCGGGGAGAATGGCCATTGCTGAGGAGTGTCGGCCTACGAGTATGAGAGCCGTGGGCAAGTCTCGCCCGCACTTCTTCGCCGTGCATCTCCCAGTCGAATAACCTCAGATTGTCGCCATAGCAGTGGACGCGCACGGAAGAAACAATCATCACCTTCGAGAGCGGAAAAATCTCCGCGAGAAACCGTGTGAAATTTCCGCCCTACGGGAAATTCTCACGGATTGTTCTTGGCATCAAGCAGGCAGCGCTAACGCACGAGGGCTGAAAGTACGTAGTCATATTGTTTGGGTGACAGTGACGCAACAATAGGGTGAATTTCATCTCTCTGACGCAACTTTGACGAGTTTTCTTAGAATAACGCAGAACGCGGTGTTGCATTCTATTGCCAAGACTTGAGAACTGAATGGACAATAATGAAATGGTACAGCGTTACATCTTTGATTTGCATTTTTAGTTTATAAACGAACGTAATCCTTCAATTCTCTATGGAAGGTTGTCTTTAAAACGATCGGAATCATTCTGACCCGATAACTAAGGAGTCACGTGAAACAATTGCGCAAGATGGTAGCATTTGGCGTGTTTGGACCATTCAGACTGATCTCATTGCAATTGAAATGATCGCATTGCGTGTTTCTCTAAGACGGGGGACTTAGAACGGGATGGATATTCCCGACGGAGACACGGTAAACAACATGGAGACGCAATGATGCTCTTATATACGATTTACAAATTTTTAAGGGAATAATTAATTTAAAATTATTTCCTCACCATTGTGGCTCTTTTGAGTATGGCTGTTTTTTTGTATGCTTGAGTGGATATTAATAATCTGGAGAACTCTTAAATATATGTCTATCTGCTCTTCAAAAGTATTGAATTGAATAAAATTGACATTAGCTGAGGCTGAAAACTGAAGTTAGCCGTTAAAGGTTTGCCTCATGTTGCCAATCTAATCATGCGATCTATGTTTTGATAGCCGCACATCCTTGCACTACGATATGACAAGAAACTGTCTTCTTTACAAATTATGTAAAATATAATATAAGAACGGCACAATTATCACGAACAAAGTCTTCATTTGCCGAAAGTGAAGGGAATTGCCTTTTTGCCTTTATTTAGTTGTATTATTTCCCTCGTCCTTTTTCTTTTCCTCTGCTCGAAATTTCCTCTAACACTTTCTTTTCTAAGTAACTGCATCGCTTGTAAGAATTTTTTTTACCAAGCAGAGGGAAATGATATTGTTGTCGCCTTCATGGGAAAATTATTTCCGTCTCTCTGATTGCTTCTTTCATGAGTTATTCTCATAAATTCTACGCATGCAATTTATCGTACGCTATATAAATGGTTGGTAATTAAAAAAAATATTGTGATCGAGTTGAAACCCGATCATGAAGACTCTGGCCTCCATAGGATTGAAATAATTTAAACCCACCAAATTCCAATTTATTTGATAACTGTGCGTAATCGATCGAGCTGTCAACTGAGAGAAATTATTTTGATCACTTCCAACACAAACCCCAGGGCCGTTCATCGGACATTGAACTTTCAGAGTACTAGATAACCTGAAACCGAAGACTTTCCACAAAACTGACCCATCTGTCACCTATTCCTGAGCTAATAGTCTAATGTTTTAAGAGTGTACAGAGCTCTGAGATTTTTGGTTGAAAGTTCGGCCTAGATAGGTTAATCGGAGAAAGAGTTGAAATCCAAGTAGACAAATTGAAGGTCGGTTGGATAGGTAAGGTTCACCCAATTCTAAGCACAACGCCGCATAGCATTTACGTATCAGGGTAGGGGAGTCAATTCACGTCCTTGTGTCGCCTATCGTTACTCAGGAAGATCTGGTACCCGAAAAATCAGTCTGAGTGAATAGAGGTAAGGGTTCCCAGATTCCGGATCCGAACGCTGGCTCTCCGGTAGCCGAGACCTCTAATCATTGGGCTCACACCCCCTTTAACAGTTGCAATACAATGATATAAGTGAAGTTTTTTATCGATCCATTATGTTATCTCCTCTCTAAAGGGTAAATCCACCTTATTATCGATATTCCGACCCCGGTGGCGGCGGGGTAACGTCCTCGTCTGCCATTCCAAGGGTCGCGGGTTCGATTCCCGCCTGGGTGAGTTTCCCTCCATCTACGGCTTGGGTGTTTGTAAGATTCCCGCCTGGGTGAGTTTCCCTCCATCTAGGGCTTGGGTGTTTGTAAATGTGACCATTGTTATCGTTGTTAATAGTTCGATGTAAAGGCAAAAGTGTGCTGTTTTCGGACTAATACTGAATAAATAAATAAATAAATATTCCCTCCAAGACAGGTCACATTATCTCGGCATTGGTCATAATCATTGCTTACAAATCACTGATTACTCTTAATGTGATAATACTCGATTTTACTCATCGAATAGACTTTAAACGATGGCGGAAGGATCTTATTGATAAGGTCATTTACACTATTGGAGATTGTGGAATCAGTGGATTAGGTCAAAAGAGAAAGCATGGAGGGAAGCAAGGGTCAGGGATAAATTCAAGCTGACAATGAGCTAAAACTGAAGAAACCGGGCAAAAATCAAATCCATGGGCTTTCGTTTGGGGGAAACTGTCACTATAGGAGTTGTTCCGTAATGTTTGAGTCGCATTATAGAGCAATTTATGTGTATGCGACATTTAAAGGCGAGATTAATCTTGGAATGTTGTCAGAAGTCAAGAAAATTTACGTAAACGGCCAATTACGGGCTTATTTATTTAAGTAGTAGTAGTATTTAGGGGAGGCGACCGACAGCTGAGGTCATTAGCGCCATAAGGGATGGACAGGAAAGGATGAAGGGTGGAGAGAAACCCGGCGTCGGCATTAGCCTACTCTTTACGAAAGGCGCCAAGGGATCCGAGGCTTAACGTCCCATCCGACGGACGGCGTACTCACTCAAAGTGCCCTCCACAAAGCACAAGTAGGGATAGAGATACCTCTGAAAAATATTGAACACCGCCGGGATTCGAACCCGGGTACGTTTGCCCCCGCACCATCTCGATCCCCTTATTTATTGAAGTTTTCCATTATATGTTGATAGAAATTGTCCAGGGTTTCAATTTTATGCGAAGAATATAATGAATAAAGTTGGCCATAGAAGGTTTACAAATGTCGCCATGTAGCAGGATGAAGGGATTGGTGGACATTCCAACTGTTGGAGCCCCAAACGTCCGCCTCGACATCATTCATCCTCCGCTTCCTGCCAAACAATCCGTACCCGGATGACTCCACTCTTATCCTAAACGGTGAGGAAGACCTCGGCCGTCATACACCTTCCATAAAAATTACTGCTATGGTCAATGCTTTCCGCGGCTGGGTAAAATTTTCATGAAACATTTTTTTACCACCTGGAAATGTCAGTTTCCAATAGTTAAATCATTGAGTGAATCATAGCACACCAAAAAATACTAATGAATCATTGCCATTGACTGACATCATGCAAGTGATATGAATTTGCACGCTTCCCGACATTATCATAAACGGCTTTTTTTTGTCGGGATTGCGACTCAAACTATTTTTGCGCTGAATTACAATCCTCCAACCTAATTTTGGCCAAAATCTTCATTCCATCATGTTAGAGGTGGATACTCTCTGGATGGTTATATACTATAAAATATAGCTACGTTAGCTCGAGTAATTTATGTATTTATTGTCTTCATTGAGGCGATAATGAGAATGTATACTCCCTTATTCGACTCTCAGGGGGGAGGGGTTAGACCAGAGGTAGCGTGTGGAGCCGCAGGTCCCTGGTTCGATGCTCGTGACCAGCGAAAATTTTTCTGTTTAGAAAAAAATTGCTAATGGTTTTTCGGAACGAGGCAACTACACACTGAGAGAAAAATACAATAATGATATTTCAGAACGAGAAAAATAGTTCCCCGAGCCAATGGTGAAAGGCAGCAATTTCACCATTATGAGTTGGTGGCGCAGACCGAGTGGGTCGGCCCGGCATCAGCTGCCACAGCTACGGGCGAGAGTGAAGTATCAGCCGCAATACTGCGATCGGGAAGGCAACGGGAAACTACCACATTATCCCTAGAATAGTATTGCATTCAAATGTGACTGGACGGCTTTCCGCCCGGTAAAATATGCCGGAGGTAAACTAATCCCCCATCTCCGGGTGGGGACTACTGGGAGGGGAATATCAGTCAAGGTGGATAAATGCAGAATAGGGATATGGAACTTTAAATCATTAGGGGTGTGTGGGAAATTAGAAAATGCAGAGATGGAGCTGGGCTGGGGATAGACATCCAGGGATTGCGCAAAATTAAGTGAGCGGGGGCGAACATGGAGCGGCATGAAAACATAAAAATTGAAATAGCGAGATGGCTAGTGAAGAGGCAAATCGGGGAAAGAAAAACAAAACCACAAAACATCCGAGCCGCTAATGGCAAAATACTAATAGATGATGACGATATCGGGAATAGATGGAAAGAATACATTGAAGTACTCTCTCAAGCTCCCAAACCACTAGAAGATAGCTTAATTAAAGATGACAGCATCGTAGGGAAAGACGATCAGGTTCCGCAGATATTAAGAAGCGAATTCGAGAGGGCCGCGGCAGACCTGAGAAAAAACAAGACACCAGGAGTTGACAAAATAAACGGAAAAATAATCAGGGCACTCGGGGTCAAAGCGAAAGATGCCCTCTATCGAATAATCAAAGATAGCCACGACAGCGGAAAGAAACAAGAAGGCTTTGAGAAAAGTATAATGATTGAAGTACCGAAGAAACCGAAAACAGATAAATGCGAAGAACACAGAACATTGAGCCTGGTGACTCAAGCATCAAAAATCCTTGCTTGGATAATTAGCCGAAGAATAGAAGGAAACCTCTCAGAAAACCAATTCGGGTCCAGGAAAAAACCGAGGAGCAAGAGAGGCAATTCTCAGCTTGAGAGTTCTGGCCGAAAAAATAATACACATAAACAGGCCATTATATGTGGCATTCGTGGACTTGGAGAAGGCATTCAACAACGTCGAATAGAAAAAGATGCTCAAGATACTAGAAGCGCTTGGATTGGACTACAATGACAGTTATCCATAACCTCTAAAAGAATCAGGTTACAACAATGCAAACGAAAAATATAAGAAAAATAGAAGCCACAATAAACAAAGGAGTAAGTCAAGGATGTGAACTCTCGCCAGCAATATGCAACCTATAACTGGAAGAGGCAATAAAAGGAACACAAAAATTGGGTATCAAAGGAGTCAAGGTAAATGTAGAAGAAATTAACATGCTCCGGTTTGCAGATGACATCGCAGTAGTGGCGGCAACGCGAGAGGCCCTGCAAGCAACTCTATGTGCTGTGGACCAGGTACTGGGGGAATATAACATGCACATCAACAAAAAGAAAATCATCCTAGTGGGTGGAAGAGAGAAGCTGAATGCAGATATGATAAATCGAGGGGTGAAACTAGAGCAAGTGGAATCCTTCATCTACCTGGGCAGCAGCATAATATGGGATGGAAGAAGTTCGACCGGCATCAAGCGAAGAATAGCCCAGCCTAAGAACGCATTCATGAAGAAGAGGCAATTACAATGTTCAAAGAACCTAAGACTGGAAACAATGAAGAAATTCGCCAAGACTTTCGTGTGGAGCATGGCCCTCTATGGTTCCGAGACTTGGAACATTGGAAAAGTGGACCAGCGAGGGATAGAAACCTTAGAAACATGGTGCTGGAAGAGAATGCTGAATATTAAATGGATAGACCAAGTAAGGAACGAGGACGAATATAGAAGAGCAGAAGAGGATAGGGCCATATGAAGAGCTCGACGGCAAAGAAGAAATAGATGGATTGGACACACATTGAGGCACAATGGATTGATTAGGAATATAATAGAAGGAAAAATAGAAAGGAAGAATCCACGAGGCAGACCAATAGACATGCATATAGGACAAATTAAGAAGGACAGAACAGAAAAGGTATCAGGGATTGAAAGAATTGACATTAAATAGAGCATAATGGAGGGCTGCAGTAAATCAATCCTAAGATTGAAATACTAATGGTTATTATTCCTACTAACCCTTTCACGTAACATTGAAGAAAATTACAAATGACAATATCTTAGACGCGTGGAGAAGGTTTAGTAAAAAAAAACTTGGAAATACGTCGAAGGAGAGCTATTTTCGCCGTTTATTTTCCTAATCTTCATAACTCCGCAGAAACAGCCCCCGTGGTCTTCGGTAAAAGTGAAGCTAAATGCACTTGCTTTGATTTGAATATTTTTGTAAAATCGACAAAATTGTCCGCTAACTTTCAAGTTTCAAAAGCGTTCTACCATCATTATCGAATGGGAACTAAAAAAGAGAGAGAGAGAGAGAATTGGCAGAATAGCAGATGTCCATTCTACGTCTCTTTCACTTCCACATTCTCTTATTTTGTTTTGGGTCCATTTGGCCAATGGTTTCCTGGGTCCACTTTTTATTTTACTTCACAGTGAATTGGGGATTCCTTTGATTCTTAGTTCCCCTTTTCCCAAAATCATTAGTCTACTAATAAAGAATTTTCCATGCACAGTAAGTGCAATGTGCTTTAGGTTTTAAGATACAAACATCATGCTTAGTCTTTTAAAATGTTCCGAATACATGTCTCTTTGCCAACTTGTGTACTAAAATATCACAAATACACTGATACAATGAGTTTTCACTAACACTTGAAACATTCAGTCAACCAGTGTGTTATTAAAGCACCAATAATTCCCAGGCATTATGTTCATCACAATCACATCACAAGGGTTTCATACACGGCACTTTCGTTATCCAAGCAACACAAATAATAGAACTGTACACCGAGAAAAAATTACGATGATTCAGGCTTGGTATGTTGGAATAAGTCATAATGAATGGCAATAAATGCAATTTTCAACTGGCTATTTTATGTATGCATGTGTGCGTGTGTAAATATGTTTCGAATTGTGTCATCAATAGAGGTATGAGACGAATCGAAGGAATGTTCACATAACTGTTTACCATGAAAATATGTGTCATGACCACGCTTAAAGCTCAAGTTTTACGTTAGTAGTGGCATTGCAAAAAGTCTTGGAAGAAAGCATACCTCAACATTTTACAGTTGGTTTAATTTCAATACGTTTAAAAGGATGAGTAAGGCTATCACCTCAGTTGCCAATGACTTAAGTATTGCGAAAGACATGTGGTATACGGAATTATAGGGCACAGTTGACCTGAGCTCTGACAGTGATGGTTCATATCGAAACCCAGTTGTAGTAAATACTTCAACCCGGTGAAATGCATTTCATTGTCACTCCTTGTGTGCATTCCCGTCTTCACAGCATAGCATTGAAATCAATTCAATCTACAAAAAGGCATTTGAAGATTTTTTCCAAATTGTTCGCAAAAAAATTAATGAAATCAATGCACACTGTACCCAGCCAACCAATGGCCGTTTCATTTATCATTAAAAGCTACTGTTATTGCAACATTCACTTATGCAGTCCTCAAGAAAGCTCGGACCTCGCCTGCCATTGCATTTGCACTGGATTCTATCGAAATCAAAAAATGACGGTCGGGCGGACGCGACGAGTGCGTTTTCTAAACGGCTCTCCGAGTCCTCGTCTCGCTCTATGGGAGGCATTTAATCGTGAGCGTTTGCATCACTCAACCGGCAGGCGACCCGACCGGTTGCCAGTTATGCATGGACACTGGGGAGTGGACTGACGGAAATCATTCAAGCCACTGCGGAAGGAGAGAGGGCAATTTAAGCGCGTGTGTTTCCCATCACCTACGCGTTAAAACTCCCGAAGGAAAATAATAAAAACTTCGAAATTGAAATTAAGTCGTCTGGACGCAATTGAGAGCCCTGACGGCGTCTGACTGTCGTATCGATTGGCAATCGCGATCCGCGAAGGGCGATCACAAAAGCCTCATTTGATGGAATGCGTACGGTTTACTTTTTTCGGGCGAAAGAGCGATTGCTGTGCACACCAAATGATCAAAAATGAATCTAAAATCAATGTGAGTGGGGCAAAATTTTCCACCAACCTGGCTGGCAAAGCGGTGCCCAGGGTTGAGAGCTGTCCCGTTTCTTTGTAGCAGGTATTAGGAGAGAGGAAAGTTGTCTCCGAGCAATTTTGATTGCGCACTCCGGTAGCGATAGAAATGTCACCTGCCCTCAATGCGAGACGAGTTCTGGGTCTCCATCCCACTCGAGATGATGGCAAAGGAGCAAGAACTTTAGGAAACTGAAATTATTTGACGCATTTGGGACAAGTCTGCCGTCCGATGGTGCTTCTCGGGTGAACCAAGCCACGTGAACTCTCTTCGAATAATGGCAAGGACACGTTTGAAAATTCCCATCCAAGTTCTTCACGTAGTTCACATTTTTTTATAATATGCGAAGTGCCAGTGTAGCGTCTCTCCTTCCTTTACCTTCCCGAAAGCCAAATTG
This sequence comes from Hetaerina americana, assembly GCF_022747635.1. Taxonomy (NCBI): domain Eukaryota; kingdom Metazoa; phylum Arthropoda; class Insecta; order Odonata; family Calopterygidae; genus Hetaerina; species Hetaerina americana. The sequence goes on along the minus strand of NW_027286292.1, from coordinate 1,735,413 downwards.
ATCTTCTCCAACATTTTCCTCCACTTTCTTTTTGATTCTGCCCCCTATTGTACCTAAAAAGGACCTTGTAAGCATGTGACAGAATAGCAATGGCCCTCTTAGTCATGTATTCAACGTTATTCAAGTTATTTTACCATCCTGCCCTACGTATAATGTAATTAATTCGTTTTGGATATTAGGTCATAAAAACAATTTTCCCAATAATGATCGTGAGGAAATGACAGATAAAGAAGTAACCCAAGTAAAGTCCTCAACTAAAAACGTCACACGTACTTTATATAGCTTGCTAATTAATATACTCGTAGTTGGCCCACAATTGTTAGCAAAGCTTGAGAAAGTAAGCCAATGGAAGCTTTCGATCAAGAGTGCGCTAATGTCGTCGTCACCCTTCCTTCACTCCAAATATTCCATTTGAACCCCAATTATGAACTCAATAACCACGGCTGAATCTGTTGCATTTTTTTCTGCATCCACGCCCTCCTCCTTCCAACAATTTCAAAGTATTGGTAATTTTTTCGGCACCACTCCCCTATCTCAATTTATTTCACACAATTTTGCGGATGGCACTAACGCCTGCATGGGCTCATACGTGTCAAAAAGTACTCGATGATGGCGCCAATGCATCCAAATCCCTGGTACCGCCGATAAAACTGTATTATTTCACAAAATATAGTGGCCAAAATAGTGAAAATGACGCACACTTGAGATGGAAACAGCCCGAAACGAATCCTATGACCCACTCTCGAGCGTTGAGTATCACGTTGCAGCAAAAAAAACGTGGAAATCTCGGAGATAATGAGGTTAATTTGTGATGAAGATGTACGAAACCTATAAACTGATGGCGTTTAACAGTTTTGCCATTAATATCTAATATGGCCGTTTTTCAGTGATTCGTAGAGACCGCATTTATTTTTGTCCCTATGTATATTTTCGATCGCTCCATCGATAAACATCTTCTGGAAGTGTATTAATCCTTGCTAAACTTTAATGCCATCGCTCTTCTCAGTTTAACATCGGTTATCTCTTTTATTTCCTAGTTCACCAATTTTGATCCCTTATTTTTTATGGAGGCTCTTGGGAGATATGTCAAATGTTTGAGGTGAACTTTTGTCTGAAAGGCAGACTAATTTCGTGAAGTGGAAATAAATATTTTACCTCGCAAAATGAGACATGCGTGTTGACTTCTATGTCACGGACGTATGATCAAACGGCATCTAGTGGGGTGATGGGGATCACTCGGGGAAACGCGTACAGTCACGAACAAATTTTCTAGCTGTGACGTAAATAGCACAAGTAATCCATATTTGTTGCATGCAATAGTTTTCCTCTTTTACGCATTATAGAAATTGCGCTTTCGCTCGGTCTCATTTCAAAGGTAATCTTGTTTAAATTAGCTGAGTACCGTCCAAATAATACCTTCCTACAGCCTTCTCATTCCTTTCAGTCATATTTTAAAGGTCTCAATTTATCGAACAAAATCACAGCAGGGAAATTAGGTAAATATCAGACTGAACATAAGGCATTAGCAGTGAATGGCCTCGAGGCTTGCAGGTAGGCAGGCACTCGTGTGTGCAGATGGAAAAAGATAGCATCACCGATTGAACATTTTTGATAGGGATCAAGCGAAATATCTTGCCGCTTCCGCACGCAAAAAGAAACTCGGAATATCCCATTTTCCCCTTGAAGTCTGCGTCCATCGTGAATGGGCTGATTTCTCAAATTTGTGAACTTCCCCTCCAAGTAGTATTTTCCTGCTCGGTTTGTATCTTTCCAATACCGGAATTGGTTTGGGGTTAAGTCCGCGTGCCACGTCCGTCAAATGTCAGAGCTCTTCTTCTTCCGTGGTTCCGGATCCTCGGCGAGTGAGGCATTCCGAGGTTCCCTTTTACCTCCAACGCCTCTGACGGATGGACTGCGAGCTCGGTGGGCGGCCTTCAGAATTCCCGAGCGACGCCAGATTGCCTTGACTTGACGGCGATGGGATGTTTGTTTGCCAGAGTCCGACAGCAGAGCCACTCAAGTGAACTCAACAATTCTGGGTAGTAGCTAATTTAACCTCTTCGGCACTACCTCAATTTGCTCCGGACCACTTTACAGATCATAATGTTTATATTTCTCACATGCAACATAACCTCTCCGCACAATATTTCTGCACACGCGTCCCCTTAATATGTAATTTATTGTATCGAACTGGTTGTGGTGCGCCCTTTTCACGTCTTTCCCGTCGAGTCTTTTGAGCGCAGTGTGTGTACACGTATGTGGAGGCGTGAAATGATTGATTACACGTATGGCAATATTATTGTAAGTGGAAAGAAATAATATCACAAGACGAAGAGAAAGATTTCATTTCTCAATGTATTTTATACAGTGCGGATCCAAAGAAGTGGTATGCTTAGCGTTAAACGAGTGAATAAGCCTGCATAACTCAAGTCATTAAGAACAAATTGGATGCACATTGCGATTTTTCCTGCTCATCGATGATCTGAAGGGACTTGGTATTCGCTCTTGGCATTAAGCTTCAACTTTTCGAACCAATAAGTCCAACTTTTCCCACTTCAGCTTCTTCTGTTGTAAACAATAAGAGGTAAACAAGAATACTTTTGGAAAGCAAAATTTCAGTTTTAAGTTTTGGATCACTGATGGAGGAATGAAAGTGAAAATATTTCTTATCTTCTGAGGACCATTGCCAGTGGCTCGATGTCATCGGCCTGGGGCCTGGATACCGGGCATTTCTTAACCGCTCTCACTCATTCACATCTGAGCGACCGTTTTGGAAGTCCCATTGTGGTCTGCCCTCCAATCCTTCACTCATTATTGTAGCTCCGTAAACTAGGCGCAACTCCCGATGAATTTGGGCGGGTAATGATCCTTCCGCACGCAAAAACGAATCACAGCGCGCAATTCGCAACTGACGGGAGCAACAATTTTCGCGGACTTAATTATCTGCATTCACCGATGGGAAAACGATTACTGAAATACAAAATAACTTCATTTGCTTCGCAAACAATCGATAGATGGCGCTGCATGCGTACAACATTTTTCTCACCCGCCAAAATTTAAATATGATAAAATGGCCCTTACTTTTCGATATGGCTCGTAAATACATATAAACAAACCAGAAACACAGTAACCACCATACCGAAGGTCGGTTTGGTAGGTGATGGTAGTACTAATCCTGATGGCGTGTGAAATTCGCACATCAGGGTAGGGGGGTAGTTTCTTCCCATGCGCCGGTTATGGTATCCCAGGAAGATCTGGTACCCTAAAAATCACACTTCATGGAATCAAACCCGGGCCCTTGGGTCAGTAGTCAAAAGCTCCACCCCTGGACTACGGCGCCCGCGTAAGTGTGTAAATATTAGATAAGGATTTAGTGGTTTTCAAAATGTCAGGTATATTGGCAGGTCGTTTAGAAATGACGGAGGGATATTTAGGTAGTGCCTTAGCCATTGCGTTGCGGTTGGTCAGAATGGGGAAGAGGTCTTTGACGATACATTTGAGGGACTGGATATTAGGAAAGTATCAGGCGTAGAGGGTGTGTTACTTTTGGTAAGTTTGGTCCCGTGGAAAATCCGCAGGAGTTTTAATCAATATTCCAAGGAAATTGGTAAACTTTTGAGCCTCACTAAAACTAATAGAGATAGTTACTAAATTTTTATTTGTAATTCTTAAGGCACCTACATATTCACCATTCTGTGTTCTACATTTCTCCCAGCGATTTTTGACCTTTCAAAGGCTTTCATTGTAGGACTCAGCAGATTGCTTCGAAAGCCAATGACTCGCCTCTTGAATGACATCGTCTGTGCTGTCAAATCTCTGACCCCGCAATTGTTTTTTTATAGTTCTGGGAATAAGAAAAGTCCCTTTGGGTGAGATCGGGAGAATAGGGAGGATGTGGCAAAGTTTCAAAGCCAATTCGCTTTAATTGCCGATCGCGCCGTGGTCACGATTGCAGGTCGCGCCGTGTTTGCTTCTGAAAATGAGTCTGTAGTCGTGGAACCCAGCATGCTGATACCTTTACCATGTACGGTTCTTTTTGACTAACTTTCCCCATTATGTTTCTTGACAGCGGTAGGAGGAAGTCCAACGGGTTTCCAATGCTAGGGAGCTAAATGTGTGGCGGCACATGCGGTGGGGGTCAGAGGGCGGGAGTGGACGGATTACCTCGATTGCACACCCCCGGGCTGTGAAGTACGCACGCCGCATTTGTGCCATACCTCAATGACGGAGACATACGAGAGCGGGTCTGCGTGCGGTCCAGGAGGAAATTTCCGAGGATGGAGGAAGAATTGAAGCCTCTCCTTCGTGGAACTCCAAGATTGGCGATTCACGCCGAAGCTAAGGCAGTACCACCCAGCGCTGAGGAGAAAGCACTGGGTGGTCTGCTTCCAGAGTCCTCGTACATTTCTTGCAAAATCCACCAAGGCGACTCCACCTTCTTTTGCGAGACGCGCGATTGTGCCTCGATCCAGTGCCTTCGATCATTTCAGGTGGATTGCACCATTCGCGAATTTGAATTGGGCTTTGTGTGCATCTCTTGCCGTTTTCCCTCACTACCAGCCATTGAAAATATAGTGAACGATCCCCGTTTCTCTTCCGAACACAAGTGCATGCGCCTCGTCAACTTTTAGTCCGCCACGACTGAGGCAGGAGTATTCTCCGAACGCGGGTTGGAAGTCAGCAGCAAAGTCTACGTCTGAGACTGGAAATGTGTCCATGTCATCGGCGTCGGCGCTTACTTACGACTAGACATGAGCAATGGATACCTCTTTCAAGATCCCGATGACTACTCCTCCGAGGCGCATCCTTTCCAAAACTCGGAGTAATAAACTGTCTCTGACCCTATGATGTCTATGACCTCTGACGCTTTTTCCTGGTCGAGCTAGAGTATTTTCGGAGGATTATCGCCTTCGTTACGATGGCCGACCACAGCTCGAATGGCTGAAATGTCATCGAAGATTTTTCGGCTCGGATATCAAAATACGATTTCTCCTGTTTTGACTCCACCGATGCAAAAACTATCGCGGATATATCCAAGAGGAGTTTAGGAACAATTTTGCAGCCTGTGGTGGGCAGGGACAGAAGACATCAGTGGTCGATGCTCTTGGCTTCCGGAGTTTGGGCGGTTGAGTGCGATGACTGGGGCGGACGTCGATCGAGAGATTAGTCCAATCCGCGGAAGAAGAATTCTTCGGCCATTCCCCTTGAAGGGATGCGGAGGTGACACCAGAGCTCAGCGTAGAATTCCACTGTTATGCCATGGAGACCGGGTTTTTTATTGCTATTGGAGCCTCTGGGCGTCTCGAGTATTTCCGAGGCAGTAATGGCATCCCCCGGGAGGCACTTCTCCGCGTCTGAGATGATATCCAAGGATTTTGGAAGACCCGCGTCATCGTCAGTTTCAGTTGCGTCGGCGTGCGTTGTCAGTGAATGACCCGTCCGTGTAGCGCCAGGACCCCTCCATCATTGTGTACCAATAGTTTGAAAATTGGTTTAGGAATAGCACGTCGCGACCATTTGGCGACATGGAAGTCATTGGCTAAAACTCCCCGTCCCATTCTGGTCGCAAACGCACGGCTGCCCTGTGCTGCGCATGCCGAAGGAGATGAGTGAAGCATGCAATTCTCTGTCGTCTCTTCGGTCACGGGTCCATCGACAAGTGTCTTCGGCACAGACAGCAGGCCCTTCACCTGGGCCACCCAACGAACCTACCCAATGAGCGGATCCTATCATGAGGGCCAATGAAGGAGATCAGGAGGGTGGTGTCTGAAATTTACATTCCATTCGGACGACCACACCACGGCCTGAAGAGATTTGAGGGAAATTTTTAATTCATGAGTCTGCAGCCATATTTAAGGCAGGCACGTTTCCCATGCACGTCAAATCGGGAGGGCACTGGTAGAATAAGTATAAAGTTCGGCACTGGAGGGTCCTCAATGCTAGTTTCCTTGAGAAATAGGATACCTGCGCTTTTTATCCTTTCAAATTAAGATTGAAGCCTGAAAGATGGTTTAATAGTCATGGTCCTATATCGTCTGTTTCTCAAGTACGTGACACTTTAAAAATAGGGTTAACTGGGCCTATTTAATTGGCTCCGATTAAAACCCATTTAGAGTGGGAATTTGAAGATTGGCTGTTTTAGATGTGACTTAAGATGGATATGCGTAGGACTTTCACGATATTCGTATTAAAGCGAGATTACATGAAGTATATATACAGACTAAATATAAGAATATATATATATATATATATATATATATATATATATATATATATATATAAACACGGATGTAGATTTGTAGAATATAGAGACACATAGAAAGGACACTCACAATATGTTATTTGACGTTTCGACAGCACGGCTGTCGTCTTCAGAATCTGAAGACGATGACTCTTTTAAATTCATATTCCTACATATATGTGCATATCGCTGAATTCCTCCCATTGCTTCCCCCATCGGAATTGTCGACGATGCCGACAATTCCGATGGGGGAAGTAATGGGAGGAATTCAGCGATATGCACATATATGTAGGAATATGAATTTAAAAGAGAAGGTAAAATCAAAAAAGAACTCAGAAAGGTATTTTGAAAGAATCACGTTGTAGTATTAGCAATACTATATATCAGAAATTTCAAATGTGCCAACACCAGCCATGTGGAATGTCATTGTATGAACTTTAAAACTATGAATGCCATCATCACTAAGATAACGCATTTGCATTAATTTTGTGGTACCATGAAAAGAATTCTTAGCTGAGATTGAGGACTTTGAAATCAATGGATCTCAGCGGAGATATTACAAGATCATTCAGTTTTAGTGCAATCATAAGAATATACTGGAAGGTTCTTCGTATTTTGAGTTATTCTCAGTTTTAGAAAATAAAAAAGCTATGAAAGTCTTAACAACGATGATAAAAAATGGTCAATTTTTTCAGCTGTGCACCCAACAAACAATCATTCGCCAAGAATAACTACAGAGAAACGTGGGAATATGAGATAGATGATATACCCAGTAAGACTAAAAAACGACTCTCGAAAAATTGAATAGGAGCAGGCAGGATCCTCCGGGAATGTATATTGTTTCGATTTGATGTGCCATGGACAATTTATTAAAACCACAGGTATTGCAATTTTCCACTAGATATTTTATTTCAACACTGTCAACCTTTCCAATTGTGACTTGTCCCCTTCCAATTTAGTTTTATTAAACAACGGCCTGAAATATGCCCCTGTGATTCCCACTACAACCAACGGCTACAAAAACCTAGCGGCTGACTGCGATACAGCCCTGTCTCGTGAACCTATTGGAACCAAGCAATTCATCGCCAACATCATCTCAGCAGACATAGATAAGCCTCCTTTCTACAGCCCCCGTCCAGTGCGAGAAGATCTGACACTCAAGATGCTCAAAAAAGTAATTAAGGAGGGCGAACTCGCAGTCGTCAAGGCCGACAAAGGTAATTCCACAGTGATTATGGATAGGGAAAACTACATCAGCAAGTGTCAAAACTTCATTGCCTCCACCAATTCTGAGAATTTACTGAAAGACCCCACACCATCATATCAAAGGCTGTTAAAAACGCTATCGCTTCATGCAAAACTCTATTCAGTGATAAAGAAAAATTTTCCCTGTTGAATATGAACCCATTACCCCCAAGACTGTACGGCTTACCTAAACTACATAAACAAGACGTGCCAATCAGACCAGTGGTGTCGAGTGTTAATTCACCAACACACAAGCTGGCCTTTAAGTTAAACTCAATTTTCCGCCAAATGTCAAATTTCAAACCTAAATATGGGATTAAAAATTCAGTCAATCTAGTGGAACAACTCCAAAATATCAATATGCCAACAACTATGAAGTTAGTATCATTCGATGTTTGTAATTTGTTCACATCCGTTCCCACGCATGAGGCGATATTATACGCTCATGACATACTTTCAAAGGCCAACATCAGCCCGGATATCATCAGTGAATTACGCAAGTTACTTCAGGTGTGCGTAGATCAAAATTATTTCCTCTTTAATAACAAATACTATAGACAAAAAGAAGGCTTAGCTATGGGATCACCTCTCTCACCACTCCTTGCAGAAATTTTCATGGACAATTTAGAAGAAAAGATATTTAATGGCAAAGATAAATTAGTAGATAATGTCCTCTATTGGTTCAGATATGTGGATGACGTTTTATGCGGCTGGACAGGGACCGATAGACAGTTGACGAAGTTCCATCAGTTTTTAAACTCCTTACACTCAGCCATTAATTTCACTATGGAAAAAAGTGTGGAAGACGAAATCAATTACCTCGACCTAACCATAGGCCTACATAACCAAAAACATACCTTCAAAATCTATAGAAAGCCCACCTACACAGATCAAGTAATTCCATCAGATTCGTGCCACCCTATATCCCATAAGCTAGCCAGTTTCCACTCCATGATAAATAGACTCATTAGAATCCCGATGTCCCAGGACAACTGGGACCGTGAAGTAAACATCATAAAAACCATTGCTGTCAACAACGGGTATAACGCCAACCTCATTGATACGCTCCTTAAGAAGAAAATAAGAAAACAAGCCACCTCTATCTGCACTACACTCACACAGGACACGAACACGTTAGATCGGAAATGGTGCAAAATTCCGTTCGTGAACCATCTTTCATACAATATAACCAAAGCCATCCCCAAGGACAATTTCCGAATTTCATTCTATATTCCATCAACACTATCTAAGTGTTTAAGCCAGATTAAGGACCCGATCGACAGGAATAAAAGGAGTGGGGTGTATATGCTTGAGTGCGAGTGTCAGGCCAGCTACATTGGTCAAACAGGGAGGAGTTTTGACAATAGGATCAAGGAACACCGAAGAGGAATTTATGCAGATAACACGAATTCTAATCTCGCGAAACACATAATCGAAACAGGCCATCACTGCAACTTCGAATTTAAAGTGCTACATCTACAAACGAAAGGGCGCAAGTTGAACGCACTCGAGCAGTGTGAAATAATACAACACACAAAAAAAGGAATTCCCCTCCTTAATGATGTGTTTGTCACTTCACATTCCCCCCTTCTAGCCATCAATTTCCCCAATAGTTTTCCCCAATTTTAACCTTCCTCTTCTCCTGCCCCCCCCCCACTTCCTCCCCGTTAACGACCACCCCTTTCCCCCCCCGTTCCTCCGATTCCCCGGATGGACTCGATGGACAACACCACTGATCCCCCGACGCATCGCAGGCGTCCTAAGGACGTCATCCAGCCAGCAGAGCAACGACCCTCGCCACGGGACATCACTCGCGAGGCCCACCGGCAGATTGTTCCGGCCCTTCTTCGCTGCGGGGCCCTCTACAGCTCAATGTCTTTATTTTATTACCTGTGCCAATCCGGCGGCCGTATTGTTAATTCTTAGTATTGCCCCCAAAAAACCCCCCACCCCATGGAATTCCCACTGTTCCCCCCCGCCTCTTTGACCCCTCCTTTCATCCCTTCCCCTCATGGAATTCCCCTGTCCCCTTTTTTCCCCTCCTTTTTCCCCCCCTTAAACCCCCCACCCCTTGTATGCAACTATATATGTGGAGAAGATACGCACTTGTGCTCACACCTGATGATGATGTGAAAACATCGAAACCGGTAGTGTTGAAATAAAATATCTAGTGGAAAATTGCAATACCTGTGGTTTTAATATGTTACGCTTCCACCATATCACGCCTGAGACCTCATCATTCGGCCATGGACAATGTTTAGGATACGAGCGTGTGCCTCCCAATGGAATATTCAGTTTTAATGAGTGTGCCCTTAACGCTATGCCTCGATGACCTCTTACACTGGTGGTTATGTTTACTTCCATCAGAACAGAGGCTGATTCTCCAGGTCCACTTTTCTTTGAAATTGATTTGGTGCCATCAGTAAACATTTTAAATGCACCCCATAGCTGTGGTTCAGGGAAGAACAGACTCTCCATAAGCCTTCCGTATCATTACAAAGCCTTGGGGGACGATTCGTTTTCGGGGAAGTGACATTTCCACGCAGAGTATTGCTCGCCGCGCATTGCCCCCTTCGTTCCCGCATGTGAACTCAACGTGTTTCAACTTTCATCGGCCGTTGCAATACGTTACAGACAAGTCAGTGGAACTCGCGTCACATATGCTTCGCACATTAATCTAAAGTTAAATTTTTGCGCTTTGCATATAATATGAGTAAAGAACATGTATGATCACTCTTTATCAAACGCTCTCGTGTTATTATGTTTTTACCACTATTTTATAACTTTAGCCTTACCTTTAATAGTTACATTTGTGAAGTTATTCTATTAGTATGCGTGCAAATTTTCGCTCTGAACTTAAATGTTATGCATTTCATTCATTATCACTATTTCTAAATTCGGAGTCTAAGTCATAGTCACATTTAATTGACTTTATTACTGTAATTTTGGAAATAATTTCGTAAAAAGATTTTCAAAAACTATCATTCGATGGTGGTATAACAAATGGAGCTAAACAAATATTTACAAGCTTTATTATTTTTGGCATACATTTCAGTCATTAAGATTGGTCCCCTGTGCGGCGGCTTGAATTGCAAGGAAGGAAGACCGCGTTCGTGGGAAACACAATAAAACAATTAGGAAACAGAAATTGTTGAGAGAAGTCAGCATTATTCCCTTTTCAAAATAAGAATTGCTATCACTACCTCTCCTTTATGCAAGCATTGTGAGAAGGTTGAAATATAATTTCGTATTTCAATGGGCATTCTCAAATTCTATTTGCTCTCTTTACTGGTTATTAAATTAATATCTTGATTTAAATAAATGCTATCAACCTTCCCGGTAAACAATTCAGTTTTATAGTATTCTATCATGATTCGCAAAGCTTTTCGCCATTTTCTTGGCAACTCAAGGGTATTTGTGGGCATCCTGATCGAGTGCGCAATGGTTGGACACGCGGCGTCAGAGTGGAAAAGATGATGTGTTGTAATTATATTTTTCCACCCCAAATACAAATATAAATATGGAATACATACTCAGTAAATATCATGCATGTATAAATCTGTATGCTTAAAAACAGTATACTAATTCTAAAAAAAAGGGTTTGGTCGATTCGAAGGTGTTTTGACCTTTTGAGGAAAGCCACTTTACAATAATATGAAATTATAATTTTAATTAACATTCAAAATATAAATCATTAATAACTTCATCTACCACCTTAGAGGGACTTGAGCTTTTATATGAGGCATAATCTCTTACTAACCTCATTTGTAGTGAGGTAATCAGGAAAATACAGCGTGACGTTTCGATCATAGACAAAATTGGAGAATTTAAAAAAAATAACATGAATCAACGATTTTTCCAGAAAACTGTTTGAAGATACTCGTATGAGGCAAAAGACTTCCGCCGTTTTTCTGCAAAATTGGAGGGGTCAAGGGGAAAATCGTTGGTTGAATTGAGGTGGAATGACCCGTATATACGAGGAACAAACACAAATGCGTAGTTTCATTATTATAAATGTTGTTTCAATGAACCCTGCATCAACCTGGGTACACGCTTTTAAGTAGACAAGATAGTGTGAAATGATTAAGCCCTTAATAACTTCATGAATGATGTAGTCGTCCATCCAAGGTCATTTGTTCCATTCACCCGCGGTGAGGGACGTTTTCTGATGGGATATTTTATGTTTAGATACAGTTTCGGAAGAATATGACCTCGGAAACCGAACGTGCCTGAAATCCAGAAATAAAACCTTATGACTCAAGCTTAAACCTACTCATTAGTTCCGTAAGAAGAGGATAATTCCGTAATTTTATCTACCGACTCAGAGACTGCTCCGAAAAATTGTGATCAGTGTAGGTTTACTAAAAATGTCCGCTTTCCAAAGATTTCTATCAAGAAGAGAGGCCTAATTTCTGGCAGCCTATTTATTAGTCAATTCTTTCGCAGCAGCAATTCCCCCTCCGCATTGAGGCAAATAGAGAAATGATAACTATTTGCTTGTCTCCACTGGTGATATTCGCACTATTCGCTACTTGTCTTTTTTCCTTTGTTGCAGGAGTGCTCCACTGCGCCCGATCGGAGTGGTCGCCCCGCTGGGAGCCCCGCTACCTCCGCGTGAACCGCGGCTCGCTGGAGGTCTACCTGGCGGACGAAAGGGGCAAGGCTCATGCCTCCTCAGTCTCCAGGCCGCGCAGAAGGCTTCCCTTAAGGAACCTCAGCCTTCGGAGGGTTCCGAGGAGACAGCACGCCTTCGCCCTTTTCCCGAGGGAAGTGGACGCGTCTCCCTTGATCCTATGCCAGGTACCCACGCATGCGTGCGTCCTGTGGTGTACGTAACGTAGTACCAAATAGTGGGTCTTCTGGGAAGAGTGACTCTTTCAATATGTATTACTCAGTGACAAGCGTTGCCCAGGTTATGGTGGCTTTTTGGTGGCTCGCATATGTGAAGTGACAAGCGTTGCCCAGGCAAGGGTGAATGGATTAAGTTCCCACGCAAACAGCAACAGCTTGCAGGGTGTTTACCAAAAATAAGTAGAATAAACCCGGTAAAAAATGTATTGCACATCAAATGTACAAATTATGCAAAATAGCCAGCACCACTGGCAGTAGCTGTACGCTTCCTGGAAGGCGTCGACGTAAAAATCTTGTTCAAGTGCTTACGGCCTCTTTGACGTTATCCAGCGCTCCAAAATGGTTGCCTATCAAGCTCCATCGACCATTCCCTCTCAATATGTAGTTTATAATATTACCCTAGTATTTCCATCCCAAATACATTGATATTATAATTTTTTCAGGGTCAAATAGCTGCAAAGTTTAGGATAAATTATATGTGGGTTAAATGAATTAAATGAAGATAAGTTGTACTTTCTAGTAATGAATAAAAAAACCATAAACACAGAAATCAACACGAAGGTCGGTTTGGTAGGTGATGGAAGAGTTCACTCAGTACTAAGCCCTATAGGGCGTGTGAAATGCACTCATCAGGGTAGGGGGTCCAGTTCCTTTCCCTGCGCCGGTTATGGTGGCTTTTTGGTGGCTCGCAGGGTATTGATGTAGATGGTGTCCCTTGAAGTTCTGCAGCCCGAAAAATCATACGGCTCGGATGAAGATGAGGGTCCTGAGAGAGGTATACCCGGTAATCGAACCACGGGCCCTCCGGTCAGTAGTCCAGCTCTACCCCTGGACTACCGCGTACCGTTACAGTTGAATAAACAGGAAATAATTATTCGTCTCGCTTCAATATTTTATAATTGACATTGACGTATCAGGTGATATTATAATTGATAATGTCACCTGATACGCGCCTTAAATATAGGAAAATTGTTTGGTGATATTTATTCCATGGACTGTGTGTGTATGTTTAGCATAGTTTTGTAACGTAAGAAATTTCCCTAAGTACCTATTATGTTTGCCGTTGTTGAATATATTGGACTTGGCTCATGAAAAATGGCCTTCATGTCCGTGAGGCATTTTCTCTAGGACTATGCACAGTATTTAATTGACGGGACACATTCAGTCCTAACATTATCTGTTTCTATGCCAGTATATTGTCCCAACAATTTAATCCGTGCTCCGTCAGTGATAACATATTGACACTTGTGCCATAGTAAGGAGGTTTACCTTTTATTATATTTTTGTGCCACAAGTGACCTCAGTATTACTTCGAAAATGTCAAATACTAAATACTGATAATATACCAATGTTAAACAATCAAGTCTACTTGGTCGATCATGCTTACATTGCTGTTATTAGCCTCCTGCATCTACAGAGGTCAAGACACTTGAATTTAACAAAATTTATTATATTGCTCACTATAAGAGTAGCCATCTGACATCCCGGGATTCTGTGGGTTTTTTATTAATAAGAAACAAATGCAGTTATTAAAGTCGTTAAGATATTTTCTACCATTATGCAATTTTCAATTTTTATTGTAATGAGAATTAGTTTGTATACTGAGCAGCTTAAAAGTGCCAGTGTGCGGCAATGTAGTACGGCTATCGTGAGGGATAATGTGCAGCCACTGCGTGCGTTTGGTAAAAGTGCTCTGCTTGCATCTACGGTAGATGTAGCGGGAATCATGGCACCTATTGGAAGCCCTACTGTGAGTAGGGTTTGAGTGTCACTCCCGTATACAGCGACGTTTGGACCAAGAAGATTCTCTATAAAGTTCGTATCGATATAGAATCCAGATGCGTGGCGATTATGGGAGATTATGTCCTGTTTGGGAGTGGCACATTGGCTGTGATATTGCACTGAGTATCCCTTCTCATGTGGAAATAACATGATATTTTATGTCTAATATGTTGAGGTAAAATAAACAGCTCCATCGCATTCAATACTTTTACGCGAAAGATCAAATATACGATACGTGTATGTGCAGAATCGAAGGGCATCAATACGTAGGGGTATCGTTTTTAAGTAATTATTATTAGAAATACCCGAGATATCTGGATAAAATTTATTATTCATTTCAATCGACCACAGTGTTATAAATTAGAGCTTCTTGTGTTGATTTTTGTTTCAGGAAGTGAAGTAAGCAACTCGCAGTATGGAGAAGATGTAGGCTGGCAGTGTGATTAGCTTCCTTCATTTGAAAGGTTACACTACCCGGTAAATCCAAAATGAAATGATGGCTGTTTATGCAAATGATAGCCCGTCACATGACGCAGTTGTAAAGGTGGCAGTTGTAAAGGTTTCAAACTGTCTACACATTCCTCACAGACGTACCAAGAATTGGAAGCCCATCACTAACGGACGATGCCGTCACAGTGACGAAAGTGGAGTACTCCATCCCATTAGACCGAAGAGCACTCATACAAATGATCGTGAGAGAGACTGATCTTGGTTATTGCTGTATTTGGAAAGTTACTCAAGAAGAACTGTACATGGTAAAGGTGTCATCATGCTGGGTTCCACGACTACAGACTCATTTTCAGAAGCAAACACGGCGCGACCTGCAATCGTGACCACGGCGCGATCGGCAATTAAAGCGAATTGGCTTTGAAACTTTGCCACATCCTCCCTATTCTCCCGATCTTACCCAAAGGGACTTTTCTTATTCCCAGAACTATAAAAAAACAATGCGGGGTCAGAGATTTGACAGCACAGACGACGTCATTCAAGAGGCGAGACATTGGCTTTCGAAGCAATCTGCTGAGTCCTACAATGACAGCCCTTGAAAGGTCAAAAATCGCTGGGAGAAATGTAGAACACAGGATGGTGAATATGTAGATGTCTTAAGAATTACAAATAAAAATTTAGTAACCATCTCTATTAGTTTTAGTGATGACCATAAGTTTAGAATTACCATTGTCACCACCCGAGACTTACTTCTCCACATCCTTCGCAAATTGTTTTCATTGTTTATTCCACGTATAAATAACCCCTCACTTAATCAGAATACGCAAGATGAAATTCAGCTAAGGCGTTTATCCTCCCCAGGCGGACGACGCCGAGAGCTTCACCCGGTGGACGCGGACGTTGGCCGTGGAGCTGATGAAGCAAACGCCCCTGGGGGACGTGCGCTTCCTCGACATCCTCCGCATCACGGATACGCCTCACCCCGACGTTATGGATGACCTCCGCGGCCCCGGGGGCAGGGCCGGCGACGACCGCCTCACGGACGAAGTCGAGCGACTGAAGGAGCTCTGCCAACGGGGCGGGGCCACCGTCCACGAGCGGCGGCGTCTCTTCGAGGCCCTCGGGAGCAACGGGGGCAGCGCCCTTGACCCCCGGAAGCAGCTCTCGTTGAGCAGGCCCTGCACCAGCTCCGAGGACCTCGGCCTGCAGCCCATTCCCTGTATGCCGTTGGCCCGGAGTCGAGCCAAGCGCGCCAAGTCGCTGCACGACCTGCCGTCGGACTTTCCGGTGACGTGCACCACGGAGGATGGTGCGCCCGTGTCCGTCGTGTCCCAGCTGCGGCTCTTCTTTGAGAGGATGGGCAGGAAGGGTGAGGAGGCCAGGGACGAGGGGAAGGGTTCCGAGGAGAGGTCGGGGCACACGAGCCGCATCACGCGCAGCCCCGAGGCTACGGAGCAACCCAAGAAGACTTCATGGTCTCCGAGCTACTCGTGCGAGAGCGTCGTTAAGAGTTGCCACTCGAGTTGTGATAGGGATAATGTGTTCCTCAATGCAAACCAAAAAGTTGCCTCGGGGAAGAATGCTTTACATGTTGGAAAAGTTAGGAAAGACTTGGCGAGGGTGGGAAACCTCCATCAAGAGACGCAAGAGACTCCAATTGAAAGTGCGAAAAAGGATGTCAATATGAATAACTACCAAAAATATGACTCTTTCAACGGAACACAAGGTACAGTTAAAATGGACACTGTGATGGCGACTGAAAGTATTCCTCTGGCAGCTAATGTGATGGTCTCAAGCAACAGCCAGCCCTCTTCCCTCTCCCACTCTCTCTCGTCAGAATCCTTGGTCTCCAGCTTCCTTCCTTCTGTGTCTTCTCCTTCCTCATCCTGCTCATCCCTCTCCTTGAGCCTCTCAACGCCTTCCTCCTCCCCCAACTCCCAACTCAGTCAAAACTATTACATATTGTCAGTGATCAAAAAGCAAGCTGCAGAAGAGGAGGAAACAATCTGGAATTTGCAGGAGGAGATGGCATCATTGGATAGGGAGAGGATAGCAGCACATAGCAGTGAGAAGAAGGTGACCAGGTATGTTGATTATTAATACGTGCAATGAGAATTTCTCTGGTGGACCCGAGTCCTAGGTTTGAAAGGGATCTAGTCCTATTCACGTAGTTTGAGCGGGAAGTGGCTATTATATGTATAAAAGAGGTTTAGATGCCTAAAAACCTGTTACGATTGCAGACCATTGAAATTAACCAAGAGAAGCCCGGGAATTACAAAATCTGGATTAAAAATCAGAATTCAAACCTATACTTGCGAGCATATTTCCTCACTGCATTTTGATTCTCCCTAATGATTATCAGTTGACTTCCTCAAATAGCATTGGTATAGAAACAGATTCTGGGTTGAAATTCAGGGTGGGAGAGAGAAAACATCCTGACCACAATATTGAGTGGGGAGGGGGGCAGAGATGACAAGTCAGTATGAATCTAAATTGTAACACATTTGCGAAACATATTTTTTTCCATTTTTGCATGCTTGGCAATTTTTTATAATTTATTAGAACCCTGAAGATAGGAAATATAATATGGAGGGAGGCATCTCATGAAGTGGTGGAAGGGACATTTGAGGTGGATTAGATCCAGGAAGGCTTCTTAGACACCCTGGACCTGCTGATAGTAGAACGGATAGATTTAAAATGTCATTTTTTCCTCGTTCCTTGAGAGATTAAAGTGGATATGATCATCGGCAATAAGTTGATAATTAGTATTGATATTGAATATATCTTTTCAAAATCCTGCATGCATTTTAATTAGACCCACTTTCTTAAAATTGTTCCCTCATGATTTGAATATATCCTGTTATTGAAAATTTTTTCATGTAAGCAGCTCCTTTCTTGTGAATAACTTTGTTAGAGGGTATGATTAAACTGATATCTACGCGGGAGTAAAAATGAATGCACATGCATGGCTGGTGACTTAAACACCTTCCTCCACATACCCTTGCGCAGCTTGTGCGGTATTACGTAGACGTAGGTGAAAATTAAAACTATTCTCAAAACGTGAAATGTTGAAAACCAGTTCCATAAAATATTTTAATGGCAGTCAGATGCCCACTTAAGCAATGTGTTCATGCCAAGGCAAAACAGAAACTATCTAACCTACTGGTATATTGGTTTACCTTGTGACTTCACACTTTCCCTACAATACAGTAGGCATTTTTGAAGTGGTCACCATACCTTGAAGTACAGGATATATGTAGTAATAAATACAAATTTCATTGAAATGGAATGCATGTACCCTTGAAGAGCTTTTCAAACCAGAGACCTTCAGGTTGTCAATCAAACGCCCTACCCAACCTACCATCGAGCCACCCTTTTTTTCCCCCCCTGTCCATCCCCTATGGCGCAAATGACCTCAGCAGTCGGTCGCCTCAGCTAAATACTACTACTTGAAGAGCTTTTCTCTGGAAGTGGATATTCTTTTTTGAAACAAATCTACAAGCAACTTTAACGACTTTGTTTGAGCTCAAATTTCATTCTGCTTGACATAATGGTGTTTAAAGTCTAATTTTAACCGGGTTAATGCTGTTTATCTTTCTAGGAAAGAAAGCACGACTCCAAAGAAGACGTATGGTGAGCTAGAAGAACAGCTTCATCAAGAGGAGTTAAAACTTAATAAATTATATAAAGAGGCTGAGAGGGTGCTGAAGATTATAGAGAGGTCAGTCAAACAAGATGCTTTGTTGGCCTCAATGAACCATTATGATGCAGATAAAAAATGGTGTGAAGTGAAGAGTAGTCAAAAATTTGATTTAAGAAGCTTGGCATCATAACATTTGAGCAGTGTTGAAATGAGGCATCTGAACAGCAAACAACCGTTTGGTTGGGATACTGTAACTACTGAAAAAATATGAAATAATAAATTATTTCATAAAAATTGCATTCTGCATATAATGTGATACTAAATGACTTAATAGTATCCATAACACACAAAAAATGACTATGAATACAAAATAAGTGGGCATGGTTGTCCATTTTTACAAACAAGCTGTGTGAAAGACAAATTTAATTTAATCAAGCCAGCTTTGTTGGCATTTACCTACTTTAAAATGTGCAATTATGTATCAGAATGGAGGTATATTGTAAATATTAAAAATTCCATAGAAATAAAATGTTGTGTTGCATAAGCTTTTTCTAATTGTTTAGCTTAACTACCCAAGTGATGTTGGTTTGAGGAGATGTGACTCCACAGCTGATATGAATAAGATGCGTATCAATATAGCAATGCTGGAAATTTTATGGGAGCTTTTCATTCTTTCACCCCATAAAAATGTACCCTTTTACCATTCATAAAAATAGTGGTCAAATTCTCTAATTTTGCCTTCTATGAGGTTACAATTTTTTTCAGAAGAGTAGCTAAATTTATTAACATTTAGTTTATCTCCAAAAATGTAATACTATAATTATTAGTGCATGAACATCAGAGTGCTTCATACGTTCTCATATTATTTCTTGACAATTTGGCAGCATAAAGGGTAAAATTACACACAAATGACTAATCAAGAGAGCAGATCAGCAAAAATGCCCTTGAAGATTTTATTTCTCATATGGATGTAAGAATGCCAGAATAATTGATTCTTACACTGAGGCAAAATTTCTCTCAGTTTTCTCTTGTCTTCCATAAAATTATGGATTAACTTGTTCATTCCTTGAAACTTATTCACTCCACCACAAGGAATGACACTCCTACAATATCCTGGACTCGTTCATTTTGCCACCTGTTATAAATATATTTAATGTGTTCACCAATTATAAGAGAGATCCAAAATGAGTGAATGTCGAGAGTGTAGTAGTAGTATTTAGGGGAGGCGACCGACAGCTAAGGTCATTTGCGCCATAGGGGATGGACAGGAAAGGATGAAGGGTGGAGAGAAACCCGGCGTTGGCTTAGCCTACTCTTTACAAAAGGCGCCAAGGGGTCCGCAGTTTAACTTCCCATCCGACGGATGTACTCACTCAAAGTGCCCTCCACAGAGCACCTCAAGTAGGGATAGAGATACCTCTCAAAAATATTCAACACTGCCAGGATTTGAACCAGCGCCCTTTGGGTGGGAAGCCAGTACGTTAGCCACCGCACCATCTCGATCCCCTGTCAAGAATGCCTCTGCCATGTATGTATAACTGGAGTGGGTATACTTTTCAGGTGTTATTTTGCAATGTTATTGTCCTATAATATTCATTGAAAGAGCATTTCTACATAGTATGGAGCAAATGATAATTGATTGGCGTGGTGTCTTATGCATTGTTACTTTCAAATGTGTTTGATAATTTTTTCCAACATGAAGAATGGTACCCAAGTATCACAATCTCACATAATACACGCCAGTAGTTGTTTATTTGTGTATTTTATGGTACTGTGAAACGAAATAGCAAAGCAAACCATTTCAATACATTGACCTCCAAATCTTATCTACCTTTAGTATAATGCAAAGTACTGTATTTTCACATCAATAACATGCACCTTATGTATAACACGCACCCAGAACTTTGTAGTTATCATGAATTTGTATAGATACTGCGCGCCTAGGGCTTCAAAATTATCTTGAACTTGTATAGGCCACGCATCTGCATATACATTTATTTATACATATATATATATATATATATATATAAATAAAATATATATATATATATATATATATATATATATATATATATATATATATATATATATATATATATATATATATATATATATATATATATATATATATATATAAAGTATTGATAAGGACCATGTAGGTCAAAACAAAGGCCACGTACACCAAAACTCATTCGGAAAAACACAGTGTCCACCCCCCGATATGCTTTGCTTCCACAAAGTAACAATTTTAGGCCACTCCCATCAGTGAACGACATTGAGGCCCGGATGCTGATAGGCCATACAGATGTAAATGAATGCCATTTCAAGAGTTTTTAATTCTATAGGGTTATCGGATGTGGGAAGGGACGCTAGGACGGAAACATTTTAACACTGGTTGAAAGGGGTATTATGATGGGAAGCATGTTTAGGGATGGGGAGACCAGCGGACGGGGAGGAGGGATTGCACGAGGCGCGGTGGTTATTAATCCTATATATATATAGGATTATATATATATATATATATATATATATATATATATATATATATATATATAGGATTATATATATATATATATATATATATATATATGCATCCGCCCGGCAAGTGGAAAGATCCGAGGTTCGAGTCCCGGTCAAGGAAATATTTTTACTCTTGTGATCCGTTCGATTCCGCCTTCCCCACCTTTATTGTGTTCGTCCTTTATATGTGTTCCTATCCCTTTTCCTTATATCTGTTTCTGTATATATGAGTATTTATTCGCCGTTTGGCGGGATTTCGTGTTTGAATGTGTATTTGGCCAATGTGGCTCATCTCTTTCTTCTGGCTATGCGTGCCACGAAACGCACTGTTCCTTTCCTGTATGATGTTGTATGAATTCTAAACCACTCTCCTTTCCTCTTGTGTATTGTCTATTTCTCCTTTGGTGGGTGGAACAGTCCCCTGACGCCATCTCTTGGCTAAAGAATCGGGGCGCTTGGCGACATATTAGACCCACGGATCTCAGGGTAAATTACGTTTCCTCGATAGCTCAAGTGGTTAAGAGCATCCGCCCGGCAAGTGGAAAGATCCGAGGTTCGAGTCCCGGTCAAGGAAATATTTTTACTCTTGTGATCCGTTCGATTCCGCCTTCCCCACCTTTATTGTGTTCGTCCTTTATATGTGTTCCTATCCCTTTTCCTTATATCTGTTTCTGTATATATGAGTATTTATTCGCCGTTTGGCGGGATTTCGTGTTTGAATGTGTATTTGGCCAATGTGGCTCATCTCTTTCTTCTGGCTATGCGTGCCACGAAACGCACTGTTCCTTTCCTGTATGATGTTGTATGAATTCTAAACCACTCTCCTTTCCTCTTGTGTATTGTCTATTTCTCCTTTGGTGGGTGGAACAGTCCCCTGACGCCATCTCTTGGCTAAAGAATCGGGGCGCTTGGCGACATATTAGACCCACGGATCTCAGGGTAAATTACGTTTCCTCGATAGCTCAAGTGGTTAAGAGCATCCGCCCGGCAAGTGGAAAGATCCAAGGTTCGAGTCCCGGTCAAGGAAATATTTTTACTCTTGTGATCCGTTCGATTCCGCCTTCCCCACCTTTATTGTGTTCGTCCTTTATATGTGTTCCTATCCCTTTTCCTTATATCTGTTTCTGTATATATGAGTATTTATTCGCCGTTTGGCGGGATTTCGTGTTTGAATATATATATATATATATATATATATATATATATATATATATATATATATATATATATATATATATATATATATAAAATATATGTATTATATGTATACATATATAGAAATATATATGTATATATATGTATATGTATATATATGTGTATGTATATATATATATATATATATATATATATATATATATTTTTTTTCAGGATTTAATTATACAGGCTATTACTTCATACACATTCACCACCTAAAAGACACCTATACATAGTATTCAAAATGTTTCATCCAGGATAAAATGACAGAAAGAAGACATTAATATATTCTGAATAAAAAGATATAATTCCAAATAGTAATAAATACACTAATCCCACAAAATACAATACATGACATAAATGTTTTTCTGGGTTTCATTTCAACAGAAAAAGTTTTACTTTGCATAATTAGATAAACAAAAGTGATGAACAAAATGTTTTCTACCAACTCCAACCTTCATATGCACAGCAATTAGTCATTGAATTATTTAAACATTCACTTTATCCTTGACTACAATATAAAAATAATTCTATAATAACTAGCATATGCTCGACTTTAATAATAGTATAATATTAAATAAAAGCCAAATACCCTCACCTGGCAATATAAAAATGAAGAGCTTAAAGTATTAGCAATCCATCAACAAAAATATTTGTAAAAAAATTCTCAGTAGATTCAGTACAATACTTTTCTCATTATAAAAACAAAACAAAATAATAGCGCACCTATCATCTTAAAGAAAATGTACATACTTACAGTTAAATACAAATGATACATTATCATCTAGTTCATTTTTAAATAAAATGAACTTAACCAAGAATTATCCAGGAAACATAATTTATTTGAACATTCAGATTCCATAAATGATTGGAATGCAGATGAGAAAAAGATTTTTTCAGATTCGATAATTTAGTAATTAATTATAACCTATACATTGTATCATATTACTGTAAATCCAGTTTACAATGTTACTCATTGTTACTTTGAAATAAAATATCAAAATGGGTATAAAACATGATTTCCAAAGGAGAACAGAGACTAATTTTAAGTACAAAAATATGTCATGAAAAGTGCTTTCGGTTTTATTGTACAGGCTATTTCCATAGGTAAATTGCACCAGATGGTAACTGGCAAATATGAATGTTTAACATTATAGATATATGTTTTTATTTAATTCATGTACATGGTAAAATTACTTCACACTCAGTAAGAATTTTCCATCTAAAACAATTACACCATGAGACTATTTAGTTAAGAAATTTTTTATTTTTTATTAGATGAAATATTTTATATGCTGCTTCATTAATTCAGGACTGTCACAAAATTCTAATAGTGGTGTGACTATATAAATTGCGTATTAATGTGAAATTGCCTAGGGGTGCTAAACCAGACATCCATCAAAAAATTGTTTTGGCTAAAATGCATCATAAGTCACCTCAGGGAATGTTTTTAAAACTAGGAATTCTTTTGATTGACTCATAGGTTTTAAATTCATTAACCATTATGAAAACCAAACGAATTCAAATTCTATGATTTAATTCATAATAACAAAAGGAACAATGGACAATTGTAGTTTCTGCTGTTATTACTGATATATGAAATTTCAATTAAGTAAAGCTTGAATCCATTAAGTTCATTTTATTAAATTGTTTAACTGAACACTGCATAGTTAGCACAAGCAAAAATGTGCAATCAATATGAAGAGATCCCGGGCTCACTTTAGGAACCCAAGTTTTCTAATACTGTAAATAACTAAAGTTTGTAAGGAAGAAATTTGTAACCACTCAGGACTTGTATTGAAAGCAGTTTTATCCTTCATAGTGCTATATTGTACCAATAGCAAATGCTAAAAGTGGTGCATTAAGTGTTGGCTCCATCGACATGTTCCTATGTTCTTACATTCTAATAACTTGTAATAATAGTTGTCACTCTTGATGTATTGGCATTACTTGTCACATTTACTATCTTTACTCATTTTAGGCCATTAATCCATTAATAAATTAAATGTAACAGAAGATTATACGAATTTCGAACCCACTCATATTCATTATTTTTTTAAATAAATTAAAAGACAATATTTTTTCATCATGATTAATGTTTAAGCTTAAAGTTTAAGCAATTATTGCTTGAAAAATGTTTTTTGAATCTCTGGGATTGAATTTAAGTAAATTTGTTCAGTGTCATTCAAAACATCTACTATTGTCTGAAGTGTAAAATATATTTCAAAGAGACCGACAATTTTGGAAATTTAGAAATTTTGTTATTCAACTAATTATTCACCTAATATGAGAATACCAAAAGTTTGATGAAAAATTAGTCAAAAGAAAAAAAAATACCAATGCCTCTAATGCCAATCCAAGGCTGTGAAGTGTAATTTCCTAACATTCGAAACACATACTTGCATAAAATTTGGATGTAAATTCATATGCTTCACCAAGACTGGCTGCAAGAATAAAACCTGCCTGAGCCTCGAAGAATACAGATTAGAACTGAATCTGAATCAGAGTCATACTTGTATGTACTGTGAATATCCTCAAAATTGAAATTATGACAAAAATAAAATTAATATAAATATTAACATTTTATTGTTTCTCCAAATAGTATAACTTCCTTTCTTTAATAACAGTTTAAAATCTCTACACAATTAAATTCTCTACATAGGCAATACTAGTTATATCACTAGTATCAATCATCACTTGCCCTGATACTAATGGCTTTGTTCTCACCTCAAGTGGTCCATTAAAGAAAAATTAAGTGTGTCCCTTAAATTTGAAGGATTCAAAATTGTGACACCCAAGTCGATAAGCAGATGGGTTACACCCCATGTTGAGCATTCATATTATTTTGTTTAATGACAGACAATCTATAACTAGTACTTTCCAAAAGGAAATTCACTTCGTATATTATATTTTGAAGAGATTCGTACCAAGTAAATGACTGAAAATGTGATGATTAATGGGGATTAATAATTGTCCATAGGTGTAAGACTGGTCAAATTCTATAGCTTTCCTGCACAAATTAATATATTTTTCAATGGAACCAAAATATTATAAATACAAGTCAAGGTTTAAATGAAGATCTCGTAAGTTCAGCTGTAAATCTACTTCATTAGAAAGGGGTTATCAATGAATTCATGAATTAAGTTAATAAGTTATTTTTTGTATTACACAATGGTTCAAGCTCATTCATGGCTTCTCTTTTCTAATTGGCCACCTACCTGATAGCCAGTATTATAGTAAGTACATGTAGTATTTCATGACATATTTATTGCATTTCTTCCTAAAAAAATTGTTTAAAAATCATTTTGTTCCAAACATGTATTTCTGGTAATTACAATATGTTGAACTCATAAGTGCTGGTACAATAATGTCGGCCCTGCCATGAAATGAAAAGCTATGATTGTATTTAAAACATATACTGATCACATACATCCTTACCATTTCACCCACAGAATTTAAAGAACTATGATGTCCTCATGCATCAATAGCACTTCTTTATCAACTAGTTCAGTTTGAATGCTCCACAAGTAGCTGATCCAATCTAAAGCCAATGAAAACTTTATATGGTTTGGAGTCTAAGGAGCTTACATAGTTTCATCCAGAGCCATTTCCAGACACTCTATTACAACGAAACAACTAAACAATGGGAAATTTATTCTGCTGAGACAAAATCTATAAAGTCAAGTGCATATTGTTTATAATCGATTAGAAATCATGAAAAACGGCCAAATTTTCAAAGAAAATAGAATCCAATTATTACCAGCAACATTTAATATATATCTCAGACTTGATATTTATCTTACAATTTATGAACCATTGAGGCCATAAACATTGTCTATAACCAGGAAGATAAATGAATTTTGGATGATAATTAGAATCAAAGAGAACAACAGTAATAAATAAATGTACTCCCTCTCTAAAAATGGCTGCAGAATGAATAACTTAAGCTGAAAAACCGCCTTTCATCTCCCTTATGCCATTTAGCCAGATAGCTTTAATATAATGATTTCTCATGTAACCAACCCATGCTGATTTTCTCTCTTATAACATCCTCATCCTGAATATTATTTTGAAGCATCATTTTTGTAAAATCATCTTTAATATACCTTTAAGCAAATAAAATATTTTTGTCACATCAAACTAAGCATTGATGTTAATGTTGGTTGAAAAAAATCTATGAACCTGCTACCTTTTTAACTTTTCTGGCTGAAAACGGAGAGCATCTTATTTGATTATTGATTCCAATTGACCCAAAAATTTGCTCTAGGTATATTGTACATTTCTAATCACACTGCAGTCTCAATTAACATTTGAATCCTTATTGGAGATAAATCCTTATTCTCCTTAACCTTATTCAATCATCATTGTACAATGACATCCATAGCTTCAGACTATGAATGATGCAGATTCACATTTTATGAAGTATTACAGGGAATGAAAGGGACATTAGACTCATTATCTGACTAATCAGAAGAAAAGCTTGTGATTCGGAAGCGGCATTGTAAAATGTAAATTTATGATCCCGGAGAACTTCAACCAGGTATTACATATTTCAAATAACTAAAATGTTATGCAATAGTAAACTTCATACCATATCAGTTATAGAAAATGTGGTTGACGGATTGACTTTGTTGTACTGTATTATGTTCCTATGGAGTGCACTGTGAAAAAAGAGTTCAGCTGCATTCACAAATATCAGCTGATGATTGGAAATGAGAGTGACCCACAAGGAAGGCAAAACCAGGTATCTGGTCTAAGCCACTGACTATAACTTCATGTGATCAATTTCTAGCACAGTCGCCATCTGATTGCCTACATTATTCAGTACTTAATTAGAATAATTAAAAAATAGTACCAGTCCATCAAAGATAAGATGATGATTTTAAGTAAATTTTCAAATTTCACTACCATTGATAAACAATGGTAAACAATTTAACTATCAACTCCAAATATAGATTCAATCTAGTCCAAAAATATTCTCCACTCGACTTTTCTAGAGATTTTGATGATCAAACCAAAACGTTGAAGAAAAATAATGCAATTTACCTATAGACTTAATTAATTACACTGTCAACAACTGAATACACTTTCCAGTGGTATAGAGGGTGAATATATGCTAGAAATTTTATTGATAAGGCCTGGATTATAGTATCTCTACACATAAATTTGAATATGTTCATATGCAAGCATATTCTTAAACAAATTTTACAAAAGCACCACTTACTTTGTCACAGAAAATAGTGTTTCTTTTGCAGTCTAAATATATGACAACTATATCTACAACAAATGCCATTGCAATTGTAAATACCAGTAGTGTTCATTTTTTAGTTGAATACAGATTACATAGACCTCATTTGATCTAAAAACTGTAAAATTTATAAAAGTTGTATTTTTTTACAAACTATGACTGAACTCCAGCATATTAGTACAGTAGACAACCCCAAATCTTTATTATTTGAGTCTAGAGAGTTTTCAAGTACTTGGAAATCTCCCAACAACATTGTAGAGCATGACAATTACCAAGTTAACCCAGAGCAGTAAAACAACTACAAAAGAGAAATAGAAAAAACACGGAGGAGAATGCCATGCCACCTGGGATTAGCAATGAGCTAATTTTTCATACAAACTCAATAGATTTGCCATTTTTTTAATGATGATTCTCAATGATGAGGGTAAACTATTCATTTCCATGTAGGAATCATTTGAATCATGGAGGCTAAAGCATATTTTCATGGTATTTCATGATATTTATCACTATTTTTTTAATTGTTTCACTCAAATGCTGATAAATGATATCAATAAATAGTAACTCCAATGTATAATGGTAACTATGTGATTCTTGGGAGGACTATTTGTTTCAATTTCATATCAGGTTTTCCAAATAAATAAAAATAGAAATAAATTCCAAGAATGTATTTGAAATGAACTTATGAAAAATGTAACAAATATTTTTCCTTGTCTTACATAAGGATTGCATTAATAATATTAAGCCTTTGAGTACCAATGTCGCTGTTAGCAAATACTGACCACTATTTCCCAGAAGTGCCACCACCACTCCAAGTGACTTATTTCTCTCTGGCTATGAATGTATATAACAATTGATTAATTCATATGCTTATACTTCATTCTCTTTTAATAAACCTGATTACATATAGCATGTTTTAACTTGTATAATTGTCTGCAAATTATTATGAATAATTATATTTCTGCAGGCATTTTTCATAAATTTTACATTTCTTGGCCAAATAGCCTGGAAATTTTTGCACCAAATTTAGCAACTATACATGGCAATCATTAAGTTAATACTATTGAAACAAACACATTTCTCCTCCAAATTACTATTCTTTTTCACAATAAATACTCATAATTGGCACCAATGAAAATATACTATGAAAATTATTTCTCACTGCTACTTGAGTACTATATTCCAAAATAAACTCGAAAGGTGCACCAAATCAATGAGCAAACATAAAATATTCATATGGGTAACCCTGAATTCCTTTTTCTAAAGGAAACTAGCGGTTTCCTCTTTTAAATCCCTATTAACCTCCCTTGCCCACAAAAAATACATTCTCCTTTGGTTCAAGCTTGAGACTTGGCACATAAAAATGTCATCGATTCCGTGAACTTCCTCATGACCAATATTTAATCATATGCATTAGCAGAGAAAACGCCTCACATTTCTTATTTCTATCCTCCTTTGTAGCTTTGTAACTGCTTTAGGTCAGAATAGTAATGGGTAAAAGTAACTATTGTTTGGGCTCAAAAATATTTAAGAGAGTTTGTTATGTAAAATGAAGTAATCATAAAAAATCATACCATAAAAAAACTTATCCAAGTTACACCTCTTGGTGAATGGTAAACAAAAAATTTCAGACAGTATGTTTCCTCCTCAGAGGATTGCTTAAGATGGACATAGACCAGACTTGGAGTTGTCTACTACTTATGTTATGAAGAAAATGGTCCCTATCAATTGATAATTTTCACATCAGTCTCATCACTCACAGAGGATGAGTAACTGGTGACAATCATGGTGCAAGTGAACAAATGGGCATAAATATTACAAACATAACCAATACAACCACCTATCTCATCCTCAAAACTAATGTTAGGCAATTACTACCACACCTCTGAACCCACATTGACAACTGCCAATAACCTACTATTCCCACATCAATTCACACTAAGGGTTAGATTCACCCAACATCATTTTTCACCAACCATGCTGAAGCATTTAGTAAATTATATTCTTTCAGATGGCAGTGGTTGCTGCATCATTTTGATCAGAATATAATGGGTAAAATTAAAAGTTTCATAAGAACAATTTATGCAACAGCCCATTTTTAATAGCAGCTTGCTAAATTGTCTGCAGATGTTTAACTGAGCATTCTTTCATTTCGAGTACTAAAAGCAAAGGGAAGACAATTACCGTTGAAGAATTTCAAACACTACTAAACTTAACATGCTCACATTGTGATGAAACTTTTCTAAAATTAGAGACTTTACATAAATTAGCAGAGAGCCATGGCCCAAATAAAAGTAAAAAAATGTAATGACCAAACTTTTTAAAAACAGAATTAAAAACAAATCATTTCAACAATGAGAGACAATAGTTAACCACGTAACTGAGTACTCAACAATTAGCCATTTTTAAAATATGATACAAAAATGGATGAGCTTCCACACTCTAAAAGTTATACCAGAAATTACCCTCTGAAGCTCACCATTGATTTTCAATTTTTTGGAATTCACCCAGTGGTCCACATTAAAATTTTTTCAACTTAATTCTCCTTTGACAAGGGATTGTGGGAATGAGAAAAACAGAGTATCAAAGCCGATACATGGTCAGTTAGCTTGGAGAGGAATTACAACTTTATGATTGAATTCAGTCAATAAATCTGTCAGGATATCCTGCATTCTCATTCTTCAGCAAAACACTCACAAGGGAAATCCAGGCAATACCTGTAATTAAGAGCATTTCACTATCTCATGAAACTCATCTTTTACAACCTCAGTGTTAAACAATGGCTTGAAAAATTAACCTCTGTGATTTATTAGTTATTCACACTTTGCAAATGCACTCCATGATAGCATGTAGCGTACAATAAAATATCACAATTAAATAAGTTTTCATTTGACATATATAGAACTAATGAATGAAAATCGATGAAATAAATTTTCAGTTAATCCACCAAATTTTTAGAGTTGCTTCTCACTTCTATCCTTAGAATTTTAATTCACAGAGTACAAATACAAAAAAAGAGAAAATGGCCTAACTTATGCAGTACTTTTGACCAACTAATTGAGATGAAATGACAATGTTTTAATATACTTAAACCATGGAATAATATAAGAAAATTCATTACTTTTGATAAGATTCCATTGTTTTTGCCATATAGTCCCCATTTTGTGGAAAAAATACTTGAAAAGGAAGGAGACATTATGAGAAATCATTAGAATAATTTTATTTACCTCAAATTGCAATCAATTGAACTTGAAACTGAATTGAACAGTTCACATTTTGAAGGCCTCATGAAAAAAATATTGGCAACTTGACTTAGTTACCTTCTTTACACAAGTGATAATGAAATAAAACCAATTTCAAATCCTCACCACTCTTTCAAATTATTCATCTGGGTAAAGATTACTGGTGGAAATATCTTAACCAATTCTCTGTATCCAATAAAGGTACTTATAATTTAATGCAATGTAAAACCATAATTTGAGCAATAAAGAAAAATAAAAAACAAGAATATTCTTGTGCAAGAATAATACAAGTCTTACTTCACACCCTGTTTGTCTTCAGCTCCCTCATTTTAAATCCTCAGCATACGCCTAGCTATCCAGTTGATCAGTGTGCTCTAGTGAATCCAATGTATCATTGGAGCTGGAATGTGTCAAATCTGACAGCTCATCCAGATGCTTTTGCCTCTTTCGCACATTCCAATGCAGGCACTCAGCAAGGGAATCAAACCAGTCAGAGATTTGATCCTGGGCACAAATGGATGGCACTGGATATATGGATGTAGTGACTCTCAGGCTATAGGTGATGAATTCGCAAAGATATATCTTAGTCAGTATAGCAAGAGATGGTCAAGGATATAATATAATATGCATATAAAATAACATAATCATTATTTCTCTCAAAAAATGTGAGCTGCTTACTTAATTTGAGGCAAAATTATTCAAAAATGATTACAATTATTATCAATTTGGACTTTTTTGAGGTTTGCCATTAATGAAAATGGGTGAAAACTATTAATAGCAAAACAATTACTACTCAAATGCATTAATTCTGTTCAGTATTTATTTTATTTGAGCAAAAGAACTCAAGATATTGTGAATAAAATTTACATGCCAGCTTTTATTATTATACTATTCATGAGTGTATTTTTACCTCACCAAGTAGGCAATGAAATCCAATCTTGAATTAAAATATTACTTTTTAACATTGAAAACCATCACATATTAATCCATCAAAGAGATTGTTTTGAAATAGAATAACATTAAAATAACTAATTACCATACCACAGCTAAATGGGTTTTAGCCCTTTATCATTACCATATGCAAATATTAAGTTAAGAAAAGAGGTCCTGGAAAACCAAAGCATTTAAAACCCAACAAATTGTCAACCATGCACCAAAAATAAAATAACTTTTTCATTTTAAGCTACTTAATGAACCTCCACTTGCAACAGATATATACACTCAAAGATAAATAGCAACAGAGTAGGGAAATTCTAATGCTATGCATTCTCAAAATTAAATTAATCCCAAGCAACAGGTCATGCAAGCAAACAAACGGATGACTACCCAAGCAAAACATTCACACAAACATTCAAAAGATTTTCTTGCAAAAATAATAATCAAAGTCAAAGGAACAGATCCTCTGCCACAACCTTCATAACAACATAGGGGATTTTTCCAAAAAGGATTCTATAAAGAGTATTAGTTTTAAAGAAAGAAGAATACAGATTGGTTCAACCAAAAAAACATAACACATTTGTTGAGAAGAGAAAGTGATAAAACTTGGAAACACCACACAAAACTTACAATGAGAGAACTGAGTTTTTCTTCTACCTATCAGGATAAAAATTACTCTGCACCAGCAGCAACTTTATTTCTTAAAACAAAGTTTTGTACCAATCAGTTAAATTTAATGGGGCTGAAAATTTTCATTGGAGGCTTATGTGACATTTTAGTTGGGAAATGGATGAAATGCAACAATTTTTCTTGAATTAGGTAAAGAGTACTTGCAAATACGAGGGAGGTTCAATCAGTACCTGTGTTTGACTACAAAGGGCATTCCTGAGGGAAGTTTATGTTATCATCGTGTGCTACCATCTATCAAACGACGGTCAAACAAATTTCAGACTGATTTAAAGGTTATTTTGGATTTGGCAGCCATTCGAGTAAGACGTGTTTCTTGATTTTCGCTAAGATGGAAAAAGAGCAGTATCGTTCGGTAATTCGCTTTTTGTTTTTGGATGGGAGGAAATGCGAGGAGATAAAAGCAAAGTTGGATGCTTTTTATGGGAACACTTCGCAATCTATGACCACAGAGATATTGGTTCAACGAATTTAAACGTGGGCGAACATCTGTTTATGACGAGGAGCGACCAGGACGCCCGGCAGATGTGGTTACCGAGGAAATCATTCAAAAAGTCCACGCCATGATTCTTGCTGATTGACGAACGAAAGTGCGCGAAGTAGCAGAGGCCGTGAGTGGGTCGACCGGAACGGCAATTAATATTTTACATGATAAGTTGGCAATGAAAAAATTGTCGGCCCGATGGGTGCCGCGATTGCTCACGGTGGACAACAAGCTGATCCGGCTGTCAACTTTGAAGCAGTGTTTGCAGCAATTTAAGTGAGATCTGACGGTGTTTCTGCGTCGAGTTATCACTGTTGATGAAACCTGGATTCATCATTACACACCAGAAACTAAGAACAATCAAAACAATGAATTTCTCCCGGTGAATCTGCTCCAAAGAAGGCGAAGATGGTCCGATCGGCCGGAAAGGTCATCTGAATCATCGGAAACGTGGGCGAACATCTGTTTATGACGAGGAGCGACCAGGACGCCCGGCAGATGTGGTTACCGAGGAAATCATTCAAAAAGTCCACGCCATGATTCTTGCTGATTGACGAACGAAAGTGCGCGAAGTAGCAGAGGCCGTGAGTGGGTCGACCGGAACGGCAATTAATATTTTACATGATAAGTTGGCAATGAAAAAATTGTCGGCCCGATGGGTGCCGCGATTGCTCACGGTGGACAACAAGCTGATCCGGCTGTCAACTTTGAAGCAGTGTTTGCAGCAATTTAAGTGAGATCTGACGGTGTTTCTGCGTCGAGTTATCACTGTTGATGAAACCTGGATTCATCATTACACACCAGAAACTAAGAACAATCAAAACAATGAATTTCTCCCGGTGAATCTGCTCCAAAGAAGGCGAAGATGGTCCGATCGGCCGGAAAGGTCATGGCGACGGTTTTTTGGGATGCAAATGGCGTCATCCTCATGGATTTTTTTAGAAAAATGAAGAACGATCACTGGGAAATATTACAGTGAGTTATTGGACCGCTTTGACAAAAAATTGAAGGAGACACGGCCGCATTTGGCGAAAAAGAAGTGCTGTTTCATCATGATAAGGCACCAGCACATTCATCGTGAGTTGTCGCCGCCAAACTGCATGAACTACGTTATGAATTGCTGCCGCACCCCCCGTATTCACTCGATCTGGCTCCCTGCGACTTTTTCTTATTCCCTAACATGAAGAAATGGCTCGCAGAAAAATTGTTTAGCTCAAACGAGGAAGTTATCGCCGAGACAGAGGCGTATTTTGGAGAGTTCGACAAATCATATTTTTTGGAGGGGTTAAAAAAATGGCCTGTTGGGAGAAGTGCATCTTTCTAAAAGGAGACTATGTTGAAAAATAAAAAAAATGGTTCCTTCATTTCTAACATGGGTACTTATTGAACCACCCTCGTAGCTCCAGTATGTTACATAAAAATGGTACTACCTTTTGAA
Organism: Hetaerina americana; assembly: GCF_022747635.1. Lineage (NCBI taxonomy): Eukaryota > Metazoa > Arthropoda > Insecta > Odonata > Calopterygidae > Hetaerina > Hetaerina americana. The sequence continues at coordinate 1,701,458 of NW_027286292.1, read as the reverse complement.
GGTCTTTTGGCATTCAAAAGGCAATTCCATACTTACATGTGTGCATGTATTCTAGAAGTCCTAAAGTTAAGTTTAAGTTAAATTATGTGAGCACAACTAGGTAAATCATTGAATGCATGGCTACATCATTCAAATATTTGAGAGGGTAGGATTCTTTGTATGCAAGTGCTATCAAATTCATTCAAATGAAAGGGGGTGGCAGACTGGTTCACATTGTGTACAGGAAACTAATCCACGTGGACCTACCAATTAAATGGGAGGGATAACACCATCCAGCACAGATGACAGGTGTGTTATTACACTTTCCTTCACCCAGCAAAAAGAAACATCCGACCCAGAGGGGCTAAAGGGGGAGTTAAAGCACCTGAAGATGACCTTCCTAAGGAATACACACAGACAATGCTGAAACAACTTGGCACTTGGGCCTTGGGGAGGTCCTATCCAAATGAAAAGAAAAGAGGGAAATCCAATCACCAGAACCTGCCTCCCATGTCTCTGAATTATATCCATTTGCCAACGTCAAAGGAAGATACAAATGCTCCTTTCTTCTGCCAAAAGATAAGATGGGGATGAAGATCCCAGGAACCTACTAGATCCTAGCCAATATAAAAAGCACATGTTGGAGAGAGGGAACAATACATTGAAAAGTGGCTGAAAGAACATGAGAGATGTATTAGACTCTTCCACCCGGAAAAACTGGCATTGGCAGAAACACTGTCTTCCCATGGGCCATCAGACTGACTTAGCAAGCATGGAACTCCTCCTCAGTGCAAACGGCTCCTGTGAACATGTTGTGGAGGAAGTTGTGGAACCAACATTTGGAAACCAACTCACTAGATAGAGGCAATGGCTGGCCAAAAAATAAACCTTGGAATCCAGTAGTCAAGAAACTTGAAGAAATATTGGCTGATTGATTGGATCGGAAAATTGTAACTCACCAAATCAATCAGAGCACATCTGACTCTTTCCAGCCATTATAAATGCAAGCCAACAGCTTTTCTGGCTTAGAAATTTCATTCCTAAGTTAATGGCAGAGTAAGCCATTGAAATATTGATATTCTTCAATTCTACCTAGTGTGAAACCTAAGAAATCTTTGTGAATGGTGTTCACTGGGAAAGCTTTAAATCCTAAATAAATTCATTATGGTGTTGTTAAGTAAGTACCCATGTAGGTAAGGTATTTGATCCATATCCAACCAACTATTTCAAGAACTAAAATTATAAATTCCCATCAATTGCTTTTACTTGAATAATGTTTGATTGCTATTAGAGAAATAGTATCTGAAGCTTTCTTGAAAATCAATAAAAATGCACCACATCATCATATTCAAATTTTGAACATAAATTTGCATAAGTTGATGAGATATATGAGAATAGAACTCTCTCTCAATATTTAAAACAACCTCTGCCACCAGTTTTGCTTACATTTCACTTTTTCTGGTGGCATCTTTTATCCCATGTATTTCTAGCATAAAGCCATTAATTACGAACTTATAAACTCAATCTGAGTATTGGCTCTTAAAACATAAGGCAGGCAAACCATTTAACCACATGGTAGGCAAAATGTTTGTAACAAGAAAAGTTAATATGAGTGGGATGGGAATCCTGCCTTCATGATATTCACTTGAACATCAAGAATTTATTTAAAAACTACCAACTAAGCAAAACTCTACACTAATGGAAAAGATAAAATGGGCAGCTATAAAAGAGTGTATTCATTAATAAGCACCAAATACTTTATTTAAAAGTGAACAGTTATCACTTTTTATACTTGATAACATTGTTTTACTTAGATATCATTGCTTTTAAATTTGATCATGCACATATTTCTTTTAAATGCAATAAGTTTTAAGATTTAAAAATTCTTCAAAATTAAAAAACTGCTTCAGTGGTGCAAAATTAAGAGATATCTGGAAGTGGATCACGAGAAATACTATGAAGCACTTGGTTTATTCAACAGCTCTGCATTTTTTAAATTTCATCTGTTGTAGAGCAAAGGGTGCACCATTGGAAACAGCAATGCTTCATGTGGAAAATAACTACACATTTCAAAGGAGTGCTGGGTGAAAGCTGGATACTCATGATTAGATACACATATGATATCACTGAAAAATTTATTTTACAGGGTCCATACAATAAGTATCGTGACTGGTTCGCTGTAGCCTCAGCAGAGCGGTGGATGGGGGTCCAACTGGCCGGCTCAGTAGAGGGCTCCCCCACCACTCAGGCACACTTAAGTTCAGTCACCTCTGGGCATGGGTTGAGACAGGAGGTGAATTTTTGTGACATGTGATTGTTTGTGGTGTCGTCGCGCCAGCATGGAGCGCACCGTCGAGCAACGCTACGCTGTAAAGTTTTGTGTTAAACTCGGGAAATCCCCATCGGAGACCCTTGAACTCATTCAACAGGCTTATGCGGATGTTGCCTTAAGCCGCACAAGAGTTTTTGATTGGTACAAAATGTTTAAGGAAGGCAGGTAGCTCGTTGAAGATGAGCACTACGTTGGATGTCTGACAACCGCTCGAACCGATGCTCAGGTGGCCAATGTGAAAAACGTTTTGGACTCTGACAGGTATTTAACCATCTCCCTTATCAGTGAGGAGACCAACCTTTCAGTTGGAACCGTCCACACCATTGTAAAACAGAATCTTGCGATGAGGAAAGTGTGCGGAAAGCTGCTGCCAAAAGTCTTGAGCGAGGAACAAAAACTGTTGTGGGTGGAAATTTCACAAGAAATTTTGGACGGCATCCAGGAAGATGAAGATTTTCTCGACAACGTTATTACCTCAAAGGATATCGGTTTGACTCCATTGAGGCGGTTCAAGCGGCGACAACAAAGGCTCTCAACAGTATTCCGGAAACCGACTTCCAGCCGGTTTTTGACAAGTGGCAGATGCACCAAACTAAGAGTGAATCCATGCAGGAGGAATGTATTTTGAAGATTATTAAGTAATTGTAATGATAACTGCAACAAATTTTGATGTTTGGAACTAGTCCCAATACTTATTGTACGGACCCTGTAAAATCTTTATTGAGTTTTAAGTAGGGGTTGACAAAAGGTTTTACCGCCATTTGATTTCACATACTATTTACATAATGCCTTCATGAGCAGAAATGTTATTCTAATTTACTGTTAAAAGTTTTCATTTAAGTAGCATAGGTTTAATCAGCATACATGAACTGGCAAAAGAGTAAATTGGCCAGACAAGAGTGATTGATTTGAAACTTAGTGAAAATATTTGATGAAAATTTCAAATTAATTCATTACTGAAACACAGGTTTACATCTGTCTACACAAAAGCGTGGGATCCTGTTAAACAATATGTAGCCCACACATAATCTACTTCTATGGTAATTTATTCCAGGAATTCAAACATTTGATTAATAGGTTCATACACAAATTAATCAAGCAAGGCCTACAAAAAAAGGAAAGACCACAAATACTTAATGGCTGAAAAGTAAATATTGAAGCAGAAACTATAGAAAAATTACTGTGGACTTTTATTAATCCTGAAAATGAAGTTTAAAAATATAGATGCCCCTCATTACACACAATTCCAATTCACATGTATTTTTTGTAGAGCAATTGTTAAAATCAAAATTAAAATTCCATACAATTGTAAATGTATGATCTGTGGAATTAGAGAAATTTAATCCACTTTTTGAATGATTGCTCGGGCCCAATAGGAATAATATTTATAGTTAAAGAGCATTGCTGATAATGATATAGGCTAGAGTACAATAAAAAATATTAAGATGAACTGTGTAATGTGAGGGATACCTGTATAGGCTATGAACTGGGGTGAGCACAGGCACATGGAAAAATGTGAGGGGGATTGGGATGGTGCGGAGGCTAACATATAGGCTCCTCACTGGGAGGGCCCGGGTTCAAATCCTGGAGATGGCAGATATTTTCAGCGGTATGCCAATCCCTACTTGAGAAGCTTTGTGGAGGGCT